>NW_027113999.1:49865-58608 GCF_000696795.3 Halyomorpha halys
TTTTAGAAATAATGCTAACTCAACTCTTCTGTAGGCACACACGGAAGTAGAATTCATACGGCTATTCAGTTCCTTAAAGCAATAGATTTGTACAAACCGTTCATGGATACACAATGTACCAAAAATAATGCTCAAATTATCTGGATTTCCCAAACGTAATACGTCACCTACTGCATACAAAACCAAGTTCTCACATCTCCTTTTACATATTCATTTTTTATATATACTTATGAATCAAAATCCAACGATTCTACAGCATCCTCTTTTGTCACAAACAACTCAACTCACAAAATAAAAATCCATAAATTATGCAGTGCATGTACCGCCGAACTCCCATGCTGTAGCCTCATCACTCCACTTGATGACAAATACCAAAAATAGTGATTTTAACAGACTCTTTGAGTTCATTAAAAGCCTCAAAGAACAGATATCTGAAACATCCGATTATAACAAAAATTTACAATTATATCAATATATTAGAAAATTTGGGAAAATCGGTTTACTTTATTTGGGTGCCATGTTACTTGGTGATCGCTGGAAACGAGCTAGCGGATGTTGAAGCCAAACAAGCACTTACACTCCCAGGTCAGGGCGCCAACATTCTGACACCTCAAGAAATAAATCTTCCATTGGAATTATCATCTAGTTGCCAAGCTGTGTGGGATGAAGGTCTGCCAAGTAAGTTAAAGACTATTTAAAAACATTTAAACCATAGACCACATCAAATAGTACCGATCGCAGGGAACAACTAGGTTGCAACAACTAGATTAAGAATAGGGCTCATAAATCTTACTCATTCATATGTGATCAACAAACAGCCACCTCCAAAGTGTCAACATTGTAATAGTACTCTTAATGTCAGCCATATTTAAAGAGTTTAGAAACTTTGGAAAAAGGAAAATAATAATAATAAAGATTATGAAATATCAAAGGGATAAATCCAAGTATCTCGGAAAAAATAAAAAAAATAAATATGAGCGTTGATGTAAGGTTTTACGCCTTTAAGCCCTAATAAATACAAAAAAGGGTAAATTGGTAAAATTTTTGTTATCACAATCTTTAGTACCCTCAGTTTTTTCTGGTTGCTGAACACAAATCTGAAATTTACTGATAGATATTGTTCCATGAACCAGTTACTTTTTATCCAAAAATAATTCAAAAACTACTAACGATAGATCCTTTCTCACTTCACTCATTATTTATTTCATGCTGGATTATTGTTTACAGGTATTACATACGTAACTTATATTACGACTGTACGGTGTACAAACCACTATCTATGCCGTGATTGTATGTAATATATTGATAATGGTTATTCCTGGTATTGGTACGATAAATGATGCAATATCAATGGTTCACTTATCTATATATGAAATTGATTTTCATCACCCTATATATAGTTTAGGAATGAGCGAGCCCTCCAGGAAAAAGGGTTAAAGGCTTAGATCAATTTAATACATTAATTCAAAAATAATAGGCAATTTAACTATTTATGAACTCCAATGCAAAGAAAGAAGTGGGACGTAAAGAAGTGAGAGCTTTTAAAAATTAGTGATTTTCCAAAAATTCGAATCGTACGTTAATTCGCTCAGTAGCTATTCAATGGTAAATCGTTCGACCAAGCGTGACAGAATCACATTCGTAATAGAGATTAATATCTGAAGTTTAAGTTAAGAATTTAAGAAATTATTTTGTATGTACGAAATATTTATGCATATCGAGTAAAGTTAAACAATTCATCCACGTCTTAAAAAATGAATGATACAAAATTCATAAAAAGCAACTTATATATTTGCTTTCAGACCGACACTTAAAGATATATTTAGTATAAAAAATGACGAAATGTTATAAAATTTATAGTTATTTCATGTCACGAAGGAAGGAGGATTATTAAACCTGAATTTCTCAACGCTATAACAATCCATAGAAGATATAAAATAACCCTATATTCATGATTTTTATTCTTTTGCCTCTTTTTCCGTCTTTTAATGTGTACTGTATTTTTATATTTCTTGTTTATCTATTTTTTTATTTGTTATTATTTCCGTTTTCAAATTGAATCTAAAACATTTATGTGACTCCTGTTTAATAATACTTTTCGCAGTACATATTATTTGTTGACTTTTCTAATTTTAAGATAAATTGTCATATATTTTAAATGATAGTTAGCTACACCTTAGTTTAATTTTATTTCATGTTAGTTATTTTCGTACTTTGTTGCCTTAATGTACTAAGTTCGTGTTTGTATATTTTTTAGCCCTGATGAAGCCCTGCAACGTGGTGCTAATGTTGGCTCGCATTTAATAGTTTAATTTCTATTTGAGCTTTTTCTTTGCCCGCACCAGGACCAACTGCCTTTTAAAGAAAAAAACCTTATATAGAAAAGTTTTGTATCCTGCCTCGAAACGATGTATTTCTGAGATTATGGGAGTATGGTAAATGAGGGAGACGATTATAAACTTCGCCTGTTTTAAAACCTAGTTAAGAAAAACAGTAAACTTTTTTATTTATTGAAAATGGTTGGATTAACTAATTTTTTTTTTAAGTACTTTTTATTTATTGATAGATATTACAATCTGCCACACAGTTGTGGGCAATAGGTAATAGTGATGAATGATCACATTCATACTAAAATAAAATAAATAAATGAATGAAAAAAAAAATCTCTTAAAATATATACAAACACAAGGATAAACAAAATAACATAGTCAAACTATGTGTATGAAAAAAATAAATAAATAAAATAGCATAATGATAAAATAATATAATCTCTAGTCACATTTACACCCTAATATACAATATTTACACAATCGACCTGAGGATCCCTAAGTCCACTCTATCCCTCACGTGTGAGGGGTAGAGCAGAGCTCAAGATATCCCAGCACATCCCTCTCGCCGCATCACTGGTAATGAGCCAGTGGAGGCTGAGCAAGTGCGCTAAAGCCGCAAACACTCAACGAGTGGAGAATCTGAACCATTGCCAGAACTCCAATTGTCCATTTTTCTAAGTCTCTTGGCCACTGCCGTTTCAACCTTCTAGGTGGGCTGTAGGGATGGGTGGAACTAGATGAGGTTTTAACAAAGGGATTAGGATGGTTGGAAAGGTTTATATGGAATATTGAGAATTTGGTTGGTATGAGGTCAAGGACAAAAGGGATATATTGGTGTGGTGTTCTGTTGGAAACGTAATAGGGTGCATTGACTATGGTTCTAAGGATTTTGGATTGAATGGATTGGATACGTTTGATGTTCGACGGTTTAGCTGTTCCCCAAAGTCATTAACTAATGTTAAATTAATCGGTTGTATTGTAGTTCTGGGTCCAAAACTATTAATTAATTTTAATGTTTCCGGCTAGTACAAATTAGCTGGATATGTATTGACAGTATTAATAAAATTGTAGCAGCTAAAAGTTCCATAAATTGATACTTATATTAAACGTACCCATCCAAACGCTTTAGAAAAAAAAAGATATATAAGTACTTACCTCTTGCGGCTTGGTCCCTTCTTATGCGCCACTCGTACTCATAGGCATCTTCATCGCTGGGAGGGAAATTTCCTGTAAAAGAAATAAATTTGCATTAGAAATTCGTAATTTAAAATGATTTTTCATTAATTTTTTTTTTATTGGCGCGACAGACCGTGGAGGTCCAAGGCCTCGCGCGATGTACTTAAGTAATACATGACGTGGTTTTCATAGGGTGGGTCCGTCAATCTCACGCCTATTTTTGTGAGTGCAACCCATTGGCTGACGGGTCTATGCCCCGGAGGAGATCGTGAGTGAGTATTGCTTAATTTTTTGCTATCCCAGTAGGACCGGGCTCAAACTCGCAATCTATGGGTTGGCAGGCAGGCGCGTTACCACGCTGTACATTTTAAAAGAATAAAAGCCTTTCTAGAGGTTCTGATTTATGGTTTGAGTTATACCTATTCAATTATTCGTTTTATTCAGTGGAAATAAAACGAAAACTTATCCTAGTCATACTTAACCGAAACAGTCCAAAATACTTATCCCAGTGGTCCTAATGACTGCACTGACTGTAGTCGATACAGTCTATTTATATTGTTATCGCTAGTCTGTGCAGCCATTAGGACCACTGGGATGAGTATTTTGGACTGTTTTGGTTAAGTATGACTAAGATAAGTTTTCATTTTATTTCTACAGTATAAATAGTAAAATGGCTTTAATCAAATTGAAACGCTCGAAATGTATTATTGACGCGCGCACACCACTTTAGTGTTTTAACTACTAGATTTTAGACACCCTTTGTTATTTGGTTTAATTAAGGCCATTGTAGCTCAGAAAGTTGAGAATTCACCTTATAGTACAAGAGTCCAAGAGAAGAAAAAAGGCAGTTACTTCACCCCAATTTTTGATTACTTTAATGAAACTATGTATAATTACTAGTCAAAATTTATGAGTGCCAAGTATAGGTAGGGGAATTAAAAACATTTTTATGAAATGTCGCTTTTTAAAAAGCCATATCTCCAGAACTATTTAACGTAAATAACTCTATTAGGGCTCATATTTTAACAAAATCCCACTTCTTTAAATGACGTTCTCTTAGGTTTTCTTGTGTTGTTGCTACTTTTGAAGATATAGAGTTCCAAATGAAAAATGAAATTTTTTTTATCGTTTTGAAACAGCCGCCATTTATTATTCCCCCTACCTATACTTGACAGACTCATCAATTTTACTAGTAATTAAACATAGTTTTCATTAAAGTAGTCAAAAATTGTGGTGAGATAACTGCCTTTTTTCTCCTCTTGGGCTCCTGTACTATTAACAACCTCATTTCTGCAACGGCGCCAGTTAGATTTAGGCCTGGTTGGGTTGATTTTTATTCAGTGGCGGTCCCACGGAATAAAAACTCGACTCTTTTAGAATACGTTCGTTACCACTAGGATGAATCCCCCTCCCATATGGCCACAATGACCAGGAAGAGAGTAAAGAAAAAAATATAGGTATTTAAAAAAAAAAAGCTATATAGGTAATCAATGGATAGATTATTAATGGTGCAATAATCTATCCATTGATTGCGAGATATTTAAACTCTGAATAAGTTTGAATCACCTTTACCATCAAATCAATTTTATAAACATATTGTTTATGGAGATCAATGCCTATTTATTCTTATACTTAATAAACTTTCATTGAACCCACAATACCCCTTTACTATTCCTGAAGAGTTTTGTCGATGAATGTGTCGCCTTAAGAACGAATGGGATGATAAAGGAAATTTCGAAAATTCTATGACAGTGGTTAGGGGAACACCAAATTATGAAAATGTGAGAGAATTATTTAGCTCAGATGAAGGAATAATAAAAACTCTAGAACACAGTTGGAAAAGGAAAAAAAAAAAAAACATTAAAGTTCCTGTAATACTTGATATAACATATTTATTTTTGTAAAATTTCTTTTTAAATTCTATATCTGGATCATTTGCAGTTGCTTCTTATTTCTTGCACTATATTATTTGAAAGAGACAAAGTTTCTATTACAATTATTATAATAAATTATTTATTAGTCTTTTTCTGGTTTATATTGCTATATAATTTTTCTGCATGTATTTTTTTTTCTGTAGTATAATTTTAGTAAATCTTGGATATATTTTCAAAGTTTCATGCTCATAAAAGTCTACTAAATAGCATAAAAATTGAAATAAATTATGTAGGCTTAATACGGTTGGGTTAACAGTAAGGTTTTACCATCTGCATTCCATCCTCGACTCGTAACTATTGCAGAGTTTCAAAATAGTAATGCCTCTCCTGAAAAGCAATTACTATCGAGTATTTTACTAACCAAATAATCTGGAATCTTTTGTAAAATATATAGCTGAAACGTTACCTATGTCTTATCAAATTCATAAAAGTAGAGTAGCGCAGTAAATACCAAAGTCGGTTGTAGCTAAGCTGATATCATCATTGAAAAAAATCAAAGGCAATATACATTATAAATTATAAGCTATAGCTAAAAACAAACAAGGAATGTATTTATTTAAACTTGGTGTGAATCGCATAATACGATGCAGATGTGAGGTAGAACGAAGCCTTATCAAGAACAACGTAGATAAAAAAGCTTCCGTTACCAGTCGATCGATTATATAACTGGATCGATTATATAGCATTGAGTAGATATGGAAAATGCTGTAATTATTGAGTATTTATTTATTATCCTTTATTTTTTTTAATTTTATTATTTATTGTGCTGTTTTAATTTCTGAATGACTGACTGGTTCATTTATCTTAATCAGTTCAATATTTCCTTTTTGCTCTATTTCCGATCAATCTTCTACCACCAAAACAGCAGAAATCAATCCTTATATAAAAATTAGCCAACTCTTAGTTTCTTAGTCCTCTTTATTTACTAACACCACTTTCTATTTCTTGTGTATGAATGAGAAATGCATGACGCATCTGTATCTCAGAATTGTTCAACAATGGGGTCTGTAGACGCAGGTAATATCGGATGTTTAGTTGTATATGGGGGTAAGCTAGGAAAAAAGATTTTATATGTAAGGAGGTTTTGGAATTATTGGGTACATTAAGATGCGAATGAGTGCCTGCCAGAGTGATGTACTACTATTTATGAACCTTAAGAATTAAAAAGACATGTGTTCCAGAATGCTTGGTTGAGAACGTCGTGGTTCGAATCCCAACTGGGTCAGTCAATATTTATTTCGCTGAGTACCCGGGATATAAATCTCGACATCCCCACTCCGTGACTCCGTGGCTTAACAGACTTTCAGTAGAAAATGTGAACCAAAAAAAAAACATGAGTTTTTACGTACAAGTCATCAAATAAAACGTTATTATGTGCCAAGTTAAATTCTAATACTACTCAAGATATTAGAATTTACAATAGGTTTGCCTATGCAGTTATGAAAGCGTGAAAATACGATCGCTTCAGAATATATTTTAATGAAAGTTAATACCAATTTTGCAAAATTATTACTTATACTGTATTTTTCAAAATTAACTGCACGAAAATTGAAGTCAAGCAAGAAAATTAAACATTGGTAATAAAGGAGAAATACAGAATGGATAGAGATTTATGGGACGACTTGAATAACATCGCCGAGATTTTTACCCGCTCTGCTTCTGTAATATGAGATCGGGGTAGAATAAATGTATTCCAGTCACGTTTATGAATATAAACTCTGAACAAATAAAATTATTCGTCTTTACCGATCTTCAGACAATATTCTTAGTTTAACATTTTGAAAGTAATATACAAAAATTAATTTCATTTATTTAATATGAATTTTTTCATTAAATAAAACCAAAATTTGTATCCAATTCTGTCTCAACACTTTATTTCTCACTAGTCCAACGTTTCGGCCATTCCACCCATCTTCAAGGACATCTTCAATACAAAACTCCTCCTCACATTAATTAACAATTTTTATTGCAGGCTATTCTGCCCAGGTCAAAAATACAATTTCTAATTAGTCAATATTCACTTAAAACCAAAATTAAAATCATTTATCACAGTCACTATTCCTTAAAAACTTTATAACTTAAACGATAAAGTGAATATTGACTAATTAGAAATTGTTTTTTTGACCTGGGCAGAATAGCAGAATAACTCCTGCATGGAGTTAGAGTTTTTAAATTATATAATTCCAAAACTGTATTAAGTAGATTGTCCCTGAGGATGGCCGGATTGGCCGAAACGTTGGACTTATAAGAAAAATACAATGTTTTGAGACCAAAATGGATAGAAATTAAATTATTTATTTTTTAAAAAAACTACCAGTCTCAAGAAAGTGTTTAAGATTATAAAATAAAATATTTGTTGTCAGTAACTGAGCTCAAAATGCTCAACATATTCACGGGATATTACTGAGTATCATAAGATATTGAATTTAAAAATTGGTTGTGTAGTTCACACATATTGCCACCAATAAATAAGAAGGTTATGTGACATCACTAAACACATTACCCTCTTTTTGGCTTCGCTGTAGTTAGTAGAATAAAAAGAGGTTGGAAACATTCAGAAATTAGAGTAGCCATATGTAATAGGGAAATTAATATTTAAATATATAAAATTTCCCTTTTATATATGACTACATATGACTGTAAAAAAAAATGCATTAATAAACTGAGATTTTAAATAAATATATTCGTTTTTCCATGGTTATTATGACAAGAATCAGTTTTTAATTCCATTTAACTATATTTGGAACAATAAAATTAAACGTTTATTTTATATATGTTCTGTTAGTTGTAAGTACTCATTGATTTTCTATTTTTATTTTCAAACTCAATAAACAGCAGATCCAAAACCAGAAAAAGTATTCTATCATCGATCGGAAGCCGCACCCTTGAAAGGCAGAGAACCCAGGGATCAACACAGCCCCCACTGAGATCTCTTAGCAGCGACACAACTCAATCCCTGGGTTAGCCGCAGGGTGCTCTCTGGGCTGACGTCGGCTCTCATCATTAGAGGAGGATAAAGGGCTCAGCATTGACGCTTCAATCTAAAAATGTAACTTCGCTGGATCATAAATTCTCCTTTCTTGGAAGCCACATTTATCTCTCTAATCGGACTCAGCATTTTCGTAGAAATTGAAGAATACTTTTAAAGTTTTAAAAAGTCATATATAAACCTAAAATATTTTATAACAATTATTATGTATCACTGTAACGAACAAATGTTTAGAAATGAAAATAATAACAAATTAAAAAAAAAGATATGTTCTGATATGTATGAGAGGTACCAGCTGGAGTTTTTTAACTTAA
>NW_027113999.1:58658-62019 GCF_000696795.3 Halyomorpha halys
TTTTGGTTTTATTTAATAAATAATTACCTTGTCTCAAAAAATTTTGAAATAATATAATTTAAATGAATTTTTTCTTTGATCAAAATAAACTTTTTCTGATATGAACAACTCCATTTGTTTTTATTTATTCAAAAAAGTATACCCAATATGATCCGACCAGATATGATCTTGAGCTCCTCATATTCAATAAATTGAAATATATGCCTATAACTACCAAAATAGTTGATTTTTTTAAAGACTTAAAAATATAAATAAAAATACTATATCACACCCATTGAAAAAAAAAATCAAATAATTTGATAAAAACCGTAAAATACGTTGTTTCCTCACTACTTTTTTTAAAAATCATTTTGAAAGAAAAAATAAGATGCTTTTAATTGAAAATTATAACTTCTTCTAAAAATGGTTTGCCTGTAATAAATATTCAAATAATTGAAGGAAACGTTTATGATTGGCTATTTATAGTAAAACAATGATACAATTTATGTTACAAAATGTATTCGTTTTCTAAAAATATGTAAAGTAAACCCTTACTTTCTTACTATCTTACTACTTAAACTATTATGTAACAATTGAAGAAATAACTTTATTTACTTATATATAATTAATAAGGAACGAATAAACTAAATGAAAAAGTAAAAAGGTGCCTTTTCAATTATAAGTGAAAATTTAAGACCTCGATCGATATATGTGAATAAGATATATCAAATCGAGCAAAATTTACGTTTTCCTTTTCTTTTTTAAACTAGCATGCCCCTCAGTTTCACCCGCGTTAAATTTAAATTATAAATGAAAATTTCATGATTAAGACTAAATTAATAACACCCGAAATTTATGGGATAACAAAATGAAAAATCTTTAAATAAAAGAGCACTAGAAAGCTGCAGTTTGCTAGCGTTGCTACTAACCATTCTTTTCAGTAATGCGACGTTTTAAAGTTCTTAAAGAAAACAGCGTAAAAGATAATTTTATTTCTCTCTCATTTTTGACACTCATCACATCCCCATTATCAATAATTTATCACCAAAGCTAAAAAATATAATAAACAATCTTAGTTTAAAAGAAACCACTATTTTTTATTTCGTATTTTCTACGAGACGACTATTACGATTTTGATTACAGTGGCTGTGTCAACGTGCAATTTAATTGTATTTAATATCAATAAGATTTTATCCTCACTTAAATAGTTAAGTAGAGCTTAAATAACGAATTTTAAAAAAAATTATAATATACCTTTAGTTTTTTTATTTGAAAAATCAAACATTACTTCTTTTTAGCAATAATGAACAATTTTTTAATGGTTTAATTAATTTCACTTGACCTATATGTGAGCTCTTCAGTAGATAGGATGATTAAATATACAAAATCATTCTTACTTTCTTCAATATTGATTTAATTCAGCATTGAATAAATAGTTAAGAGGAGAATGTAAATTTTGGCCAAAAATATTGATACCATAATATAATACTACATAATATAATACAATTGCATATACATAATATAATACAATAACAATATTTCTACCATACTTTTGCAAAACATAATGTCAACATTTTGTAACAAGTAATAATATTAAAAAGCACTTTTTTGAAAACTAGGAGCTCTTCATCTGTCAAATAAAAGACTCATTAGGAAAATTAGTATGGAAATCCCGCAGTGAATAATATTTAAGCAAGGGCTTCTTTTTCAAAATAAGTTGGTATTTGTTGGTAGTGGAATTTTGAATTTCGGTTCAAGAAATTTATTACGTTTTATATTCTGGCCTTGTCATGTTTTGGCGTTAAAAACAAAACATGAAAGGAATCCTCTTTTTCACAGTGCGGTGGAAAGGTCTTCTAGTATTGTGGTAATCCGCTAAATGTCAGTAATATGCTGGATATAGTGTTTTATTCAATAGGTCATTACAATTTTTCAAAAAGAACAACTATCGCTAGAGCTCTGTTTTCTTTTCAGTATTCCATAATGCTTCGCTGATGGTAACGCTCGGAAAGGGCACTTACTGGTGATGGAATATAAATGAAGCTGTAGCTGAGAGGATCTGGGACAGAGCGGCTTTCATCACTCCTCATCGATCTCGCCAGATAAATGGGTGCCGGCCGAGCCAAGCCGCCTTCCCGGGTAATTTTTGCATATTTGATATTATTCCTCACGTACAAATAAATAAAATGCAAGAGCTCTTAGCAACTATGTACGACAGGCTACACTCAGTTGGTTAGTATTTGAGGGATTAATGCCATACCACGGTTTGTTACTATTGCTTTGTTTCTTTAAACATAAATACTGTATTGTTATTTTAAATTATTGCATTGTTTTATATTGTTATAGCATTGCTTTTAAAATATATCACGTATTTTTTTTTTAATTTTGTTATTTATATGTTTAGTTAAAATACACATAGATTTGGATATTTTTTCTTCATAATATATATTAGTTATGGCAGGACAAGGCCTCTATACAACCTTAATCCTAACTCCCTATGTAAATAAATAATGATAATGCATATAGGATCATTACGGAGAGAATAAAGGCATTATAGACCTGTCAGCTGACAGTCCATAACTCCCCCCCACCAGTTTACGAACAATTCTCGTAAACTCTATTACAAATGAAAAAGATAAATAGAATTAAAATACAATAACAAAAAATGAGTTAGATACGAATACAATTTTAATACAATATCAATAAAAAAGATACAAATACGATAAAAATACAAATATATGATTCAACATAACAGCACTTTATGCAAAAAAAAAATTAGACAAATAAAATAACAAAAAAAAATACAATTTCACATAAATCATTATTAAGTCCCTAAAATGAACAGAATGAAAAAATAAAAATAAAACTTTACAATATTGCCCTCTGGAAGGGAGGTGAGCACAATCCCGTACATCATGATACAGTTGTAGGAAGTTTTAATTGTTCTAGGTGAACTGTTCTTCGATTTTTAGGTTCTTTCAAGCTTTCTATAGTAACAATATTGTGTTCTCTAATCGTGACCACTCTGAATGGACCTTCGAACCTTTGCAGCTCTTTGCCTCTATCAGTTCCCACTTTACGGTACACCACCGTCCCAATTTTAAGGTTGCCTATTAGATCGCGAACACTGATATTGTGTCTAATTTCTATCCATTTTAGTCTCAAAACATTTTATTTTTCTTGACGTTTCGGCGGACATTTTAAATGTCCGACGTTTCGGCGAATCCGGCCATCCTTAGGGACAATCTACTTAATACAATTTTGGAATTATATAATTTAAAAACTCTAACTCCATGCAGGCTATTCTGCCCAGGTCAAAAAAAAAATTACTAATTAGTCAATATTCACTTAAAACCAAAATTAAAATCATTTATCACAGTCA
>NW_027113999.1:64423-73530 GCF_000696795.3 Halyomorpha halys
TGATATAAATATATAAATACAGATACATATATTACATTAATATATGAATACATTTCAATATAATACCTGTACGGGGAACCCCTAATCGGGCTTAGAAACCCCGAGCCCCGTACACGGCAGTTCTCACTCAGATATCCACACAGTAAATGCCGTTTGTAAGATTCTGTAATCGATATTGTTGGTTCTGCAGAGCCTTCATGTACACTTATAAGTAAAATATTATAGAAAAATGATGATTATATACAGAGGCTACTGTAAAATCCCATGTACATTTCTAAATAAAAAACTTTAGTAATTTTAAAAATGACTTAAAATCTGAGAGGAGGAGAAAGAATATAATGGACATTTTCTTGGGTCTTATTTATTTTCTAATAATATTAGAAGTTCTAGTTTGTATGAACACTGTATAATGATAATGTCCGACGACTCTACCGCCTTATCCTATTTTGTCACAAACAACTCGCCTCAAAAAATAAAAATCCATAAATTATACAATGTTCATAATACCAAACTCCACTTCTCTATGACAGTAAAACATAACAAAATAATAATTAGAACTGACATTTTGAGTTCATTAAAAGCCTTTAAGAACCCGAAATATCAGAATATCACAAAAGTTCACGTTTATAACAATATGCAAGAAAACTTGGGAAACTCTGTTTACTTTATATGGGTAGCCAGGTCACGTGGCGATTGCTAAAACATTCTAGCAGACGTTGCTGACTAAGAGTTTTTAAGAATGAAAAGTATTTCGAGAATAATTTTCTTCAATAGATATACAGGCATACTTAAGTTTCTTAGTTTAATCAATCAAAACTAAATCCAAGAATATATTTCAACTATGTGATTATTGAAGCTATAAAAGATTGTTTCTCAAGATACTTTTTTTTTTTGGAAAAATTCCATTTTTTTCTACCTCCAAGTTCTATCAAAATCCATATTTTTAAACATGTAGTCAAAGCTAATTTTCAAAAATGATAGAGGACCCCCTGTTTTTAGGGCCCAGCTATCAGGGCAGAAAATATTCACCTTGTAAAATTTTATAACAGACTATCATTTACAGATATTTTCGCTTCGTAGAATAATTTTCTTAAAACTATTTAAAAAATAAAATCTATGAAAGTCTGCAAAATATTTTCCAAAAGGTTTTAGTGAGTGAGTGTTAGAACTAAGTAATGTTAGGTAAGTTTGTAGTTGTTCGTTGGGGAATTATGGCATAAAATCAAATAGTCATCAACGCCCATGTTTTATATTTTATTTTCCTAAATATTTGGATTTATATCCTAGATATTTCAATTTTTTTTTTCAACCCCGGATTCTGAATTCTTAGTTAGTTAACGAATTTAAATTTAGATCATGTAAACATTTGAATTTAAACTTTTTTTTTCTACTAACTAAAAATATCACCGATTTTAATTTTTTTTTCATCATTCAGGGCTACTGTTACACTAGGTCCCACTTCTAATCTACTTAAACCTATATATAAAGAGCATTGTAGGAAGATGTGGCTGACTGTATGTGTACTATAACAATACAGTACAATACTTTAGCAATGGCTGCTTGTTGACTTGATATGAAAGTACCAAATTTGTATGACCTATTCTCAATCTAGTTATTACGACTTCATGATATTTCATTATTCAGGGAAGACTTATTGACTCGTGGAGTCAGCCGCGCCCTGACCTAATGGAGTAAGTTCTTGTTGAGCAACGTCTGCTAGCATGTTTTTAGCAATCGCCACGTGACCTGGCACCCATATAAAGTTAACAGAGTTTACCAAGTTTTCGAGCATATTGTTATAAAAGTGAATTTTTGTGATATTCTGGTGTTTCGGATTCTTTAGGGCTTTGAATGAACTCGAAGAGTCTGTTATAATTATTATTTTGGTATGTTTTACTGTTATAGAGAAGTAGAGTTCCGAGGCTATGGTTAGGAGTTCGGTAGTATGAATACTGTATAATTTATGGATTTTTATTTTGTGAGGCGAGTTAGTGACAAAAGAGGATAAGGTGGTAGAGTCGTCGGATTTTGATACATCGGTATCGATTACAAATGTATCATGAAATATTTTGAAAGATACGTGAGAACGTGGTTTTGTATTCAGTAGATGGCATACTAAGTTTGGGCAATCAGAATAATGGGAGCATTGTTTTTTTGTAAATTTTATATCTACGGAAGATTGTGGACTTCTGGTTTGTGTAAAAGGTCTTTAAGGAACACAATGAAAACAAGAATCCAATTGAATTTTTCTTATTTCTAAATAAGACTGGGTTTGAAGATGTATAAGGTGTTCTATTTGAGATAGTAGTTCAGAAATATAATTTATTGTCAGATTTTTCATTCTGAATAAAAGAGGGGGTAACCCAGATTCTTAGCATAGGCTAGGCCTGGGACTAAGTCGAAACGCGCCGGTAGTGGTCCGAATTCCTGTATGATAAACTACATCTCTAATCTGGAGTGAATCCAGTGATGAGCAGAACTTTACAGTTCGTCATAGTACAGTCCAGTATAGTTATAGTAGTGTGTCTGTCTGAGCCCCAGCAGGTCCTGCTAAGAAAGTACAGTATATTTAATTTTAATTATTTAATTATTTTAAATACGGAAATGTGCGTTTCATAATTTAGTTTCTAGTCACATATCATAACCAGAAATCTTTACGTCAGTTTTTAAAAAATGATTTAATTTTTTTATTATATAAAACCAAGGTAATCCTCCTGTAATATTTGCTATTAAGCCCTGCGCTGTATCCTCCCCTCCATCAAGGTAGGATTTCTCCAATTCTTCCAGTGATACCTTTCTTCGGTCGACCCCAGGAGTCGCCCGACAGTTTCCCACAGATTATTCTCTAAGCAAATCGATCGTTATTCATCCTGACAACTTTACACACCTGTTTCGATCGCCGTTATGCAATCATCTCGATCTATAAAGTGCTTTTGACGCACTTCGGTCTTGTGTAACCGGCTAACCGTTCAGATTAATTTACCTTTCTTCGGTCTAAATGATCTTCATTATACTCAATACTTTATTTTCAAAAGCAATATCCTTATATAAAATGTTAAGTGTGTTCTCCTCTCGACTCAAGGATGGTCATCTAGGAACAATTAGTTGTTTAAAAGTTGTCATGAATTTTTCTCTGAAACTTCAAGACAGTATAAAATTTAGGATGGAGTCACAACCTATCGAATCATTCCCTACCATAACCTAACTCTTTAAAGAATTACTCGCCACTTATTATTACTGCGACTGGAGTATACAAATTAATAATATATTAACATAATTAATAATATGATGTCATTAATTAGTAATGTAGAATTACGGATTATTATATCATTATATCTTAAACACTACGGCATGACAATCGCTCATCGTGTACGCAAATGCTGAATCATTTGTGCGAATCATCAAGTACTTAATCTAATTTTTTTAGCTCAATCTACGACTATCGTTTTTATGACCCTTTTCTATTTCATGAAATGACGGGTTGTTTTCTAAGGGAGAAAAATTTTTATTTAGGTTTGGAATTTTTATTCATAATAAAAATATTAGTACCTAAAAAATCTAAGTTTTGAGCTTTTGAAAAAATGTCGTGACACCAAAAAATATATTATTCTTTTGACTTAACATTCGAAAAAATATGTTATAATAAGTTATTTAGTTCGCAATGGTTAATAAAAACTTATTAGTTTGAATTTTAAAATTATTATAATGGGTCGTTATGCATATGAAATATTAGTTTACACAGGAAAGGGTATTTAGTAAAAAATATTTCTGAAATCAAAACATTTTTATTCGAAATATTTACGCTTGTTTTCAATACATTTTCCACAACTTTTCAATCCAAGTCCTTCAAGTGTTTAGGCCGTTTGTAGCCGAGCGTGTAAAAGCGTTATGAGACCAAATCTGTGTAACCAATTAACAAATTTTCAAACCACCAGCGAATGGTCCGTTCGTTACAATACATTTTTCCGAACGCCGTTGTGATGTTTCTTGCAGCTTGGGCTGCCGAGTGTCCAAGTTAAAAGTAAAAAAAAAAAGTTGCTTGAAAATCTAGTGTTTCCATGGTCATACTTTATGGCATACTAAACAATGTGCAATCAATTGGAATGACAGTAAATATTCTCAAAAAATAGAACCATAGTAACGATGCATTATAATCTGTAAACATAGACCACATAAGTCCACTAACCGGATTGAATTTGAATTTCTGAAATAATAAAAACAGACATTTCACATGAAATGAACAAATACTTCCAAAGGTTTCTTAAGGTTGCGATAGCCACTTTAGTCAATGCAGTGGTCCCTTACGAATGTTTTTTAAGGACTTCTTAATACAATCCTTATAATAGTGATTGTTCTTAAAATTAAATTTTTATCCGAGGCGAGAGCGGTGGCGTAAGGTTACTAACTCCAATGACCCAGGTTTGAATCTGGCTGGGCAGAAAATTGTTTTCTGTTACACTGTAACCGTGAGTGAACCCTGTGGGTTCTAGAGCCCTCCTGGAGTCCAACTAGCCTCATAAGTTGGGTACAAATCTGGTGGTCGAGCGTGATTCTGACCAAATCACCACCTCGCACAACCTTTGGTATAGTAACAGTATTCCCTTCATGGGTTGTAGGGATGCAAATTTTAATTTAATTTGTAATCCCAAATACACTGTATGTGTATTAAACAGGTTGTCACAAAGTTATCTGGAACCATGTTCAATTAAAAAGTATTCCTTAGATCAAAAACAATATATTTCTATTTTAATAAAATATTTTTAAATGAAACTTCAAATTTTGCATAAATGAGGCATTTTGTGGCTCAAAAGATATCATTACATGTTTCAACATAGTGGCTGAAAATCCAAAGATTAAGTGACATTTTAAACTTAATTGTCAGGAAAACGATTTACTTACACCCACTTTTAAAATAGTGATAAAAACATTTCCCCATTCCTTGGCATCTTTTATTAAAAAATTAATGAGAAAAATTCAGGATTAGGACTAAATTTTCAAAAATAAGGCCTTTTAACGAAAAATTAAAATTCGTATAAATAAAAATTAATAAATAAGAACTAGAAGCCTAAATGAAGGTTATTAATCCAAATAATTTATTATGATATTGAATTATGAATCAGTGCAGTTTTGAGCATTAAAGATGAAAAATGGAATGGTCCAGATATACAATTTTGAATTCAATTCCATTGACTGAATAAATAATAACAAGAAGAAAATATTTACACGAAGTCAAGATTTCTCTGCATGAACTCTGACAAATAGTAAGTGTGTAGACCACTTGACAGTTTCCGCCAAGAAACTTTATAAATATATTACACAAGCTCAACAAATGAAGTCACTTTTCCTCTCTCCATTTCCTTCGCATGACAAGTAGGGAAATATTTTCCAAGCATTTCCTCATCATATTTCCTATTCTGGATGTATTAATTTATTTTATTTTTTTCGTTGAATGGAACTTCAAAAAGAAATATGAATTGATCCTTTATAATAATAGCATGATTAGGTTGGATACAAATTTTCAAAAAACGTATTATTGTACCATTATTTTCCTGAACAAATTATTTTTATTTGCAAAATACATTTAATAATAAAAATTGGTTTAGCATTATTATTTTATCAGAAATGATATACCTTCACCCGTGACCTCGATAATAATCACCAATGAATTTTTTCTCTGAAAGCTCCTTGGAGAGGAGGAGAAAATAAGCTAATCCAATAAAGGTCTTCCCGAAAGCAATTAGGGCTCAGGCTCCCAGAGGTACTCTTTCACAAAATGAAACCTTGTTGGCTGCTCCTGAACGTCCCCAACAATCTATCATATAATCAGTGTTCGACGCTGAATGCTCACTACTATGCAATTAATTATAATGTTTAGATAACAAAAGGGGTATTTTATTGCTAATCCAATGTAATTTATAACCGTTTTCATCGTTAAATTAGAGTGATTTGAACTTTTTTTATTCAAATAAGCAATGAAAAACACAACACACTAAAAATTGAGGATATGAATATATGTTAATGACATAGATTATTACGAAAATAAAATGCGTGTTTTCAATATAACACTATTTTTATTATTTTATTCGGTTAATTAAAGAGCTCCCTACAAGAAGGACGAACTATACAATTCAACAAATTGATTTTTCGTTTTAAAACCTTTCTGCTTTAATCTGCCTGTTGCTAGTCGTAAAAATAGAAATGAAAAAGATCTTATTCCTTAGCAAAGAATTATATGTTTAAAATTGAAAATATTTTGACTTAGTCAAAAGTAAGACTTTTCTTACTTCGACAACCCCGGAAAATGATAAAGAAATGTTAGATCTTTTCTAAAGAGATCACTTCAATTAGTATCTCAGATATGATAGTATAAACAGATAAATCGGATTTCAACCCGGTGACTGAAGCCCAGACTGCTGCAGGACATTCTGTAATAAATTTTAATAAATATAAAATTAATTCATAGTCACACTACCTCTATTTTACTTTTTATTATTACTCATTTTATTTATTCATTATTATTTTTTTCTTCTCTCGTCCCTTTTTCAAATTAACTTGTTTCTTTTTACTATTAGAGGGAAATTGTTTGTTTTATTTAAGAGTATCAATATCATTATTTTTTGTTATTAATTTTACTTTCCTCTTTTATTAAGAAGCACTATTCTTATCTTATTTATTTTATTTTCTCCTTTTAATAATAACATTGTATATAGTTAGGGGTGTCTTTTGTACGAGACTATATCCATAATCAACTGTAAAAAAAAATATATATATAATATAACGGTTATATCAACCATGTTAGGCCCAAAAGGCCGAACTGGTACAAAATAAAATATATATAAACACATAAATGAATCTGTGAAGTAAAACATTTTAGATTCATTTTGCGATTGAGTAGTTTGTTATTCAGTAGAAAGCTTCCTCCTTAATGTTCCTTCAGTTTAAATTTTGAAATAACCACAGTAAAAACAGGTCTGATTGCTTTCTCCTACACAGATCTGCTTTAATGACACTCCAAATTCAAAAGGTATGAATAAATATCTTTTATTATTCATTTATGATTTTAAATTCAATCATCTATTAGTGTTGATTTTTCTTAGCTAGAGTAGTTAACCGTAAATATAGTCAGGTTTTATTTGACCTGCGAGGACAGTGTCCCATTTATACTGGAGTATGATGGGGCAACAGCCACCAAGATAGCACTTTACCTTATTGGAAGTTAAAAAAAAAAAGATAGGTGAGTAAACGTGAGACAATCCGTCGGTGTTTTAGCTGTCAATGACAGCTTCTGGGTCTGATATTATGGGGGAAAAAAATGGACTATTGTGCAATATTGGACAATAAAAAAGAAAAGTAGCAATATTTAAATTACGAATAATATAAATAATTATTTAAGAAAATATTGTAAATAGATAAATTTATAGACACATTTAAAAATGACGACTTTACTATTAAAAAGTCCTTAAACATTTGAAAGATTATTATAGGAGGATTTGACAAAAATAAGTTCAGTTTTTATGAAAAATTGGTGTGTAGTAACTCGTATCTGATAGGGAAAAATTTAAATTTTGTAACAATCTCAATAGATTTTTGCTTTCGTTGTCTAATTTTTTGGATAAAAAAAACCTTTCACTCCCGCCCTCCGTGGTAGCCTTACTTATCTGACTTTTTAAACAGATAACTACAGCAAATAGGTAGGTCGATGTACGACATGTCACAATCTCACAAGAGGAGATCATAACACAAAAAAAAAGCAATCCTTCCCCGCCAGACCCGTCCCGCTAAGACCCCTGGGAAGCGACGATCCAATATCACTTTTGAAATATTAGCTTAAAATGGGAAGAGAAAACTTTAAGATAGTTAAAAAGAGGAATATTTAAAAAGCGCCTGAAATTGAAAAACGGCGTGGAACCATTTTGCGAAATGAATAAATTAACTTTTGATAGAAAATTTCTCAAATGTTTTTATGTTTATAGTACTAATATAAAAACCAGACACCTTTCAAATAACTGTCGTCACTTAAACCTTGTGACTCCGAAAATAAACTTCAGGCCATAAATTTAAAAAAAAGTAATACTTTTATAATTTTATTTCATTTTCAGACTTTTCGAAAGGTATCCTACAAAAATGGTCGAGGTAAGATGTCTCTAGAATGGTGCATTGATTTTTAAAAGTATTAAAATTTTATTGTTAATTTCGGCGAACTTACGAAATAAAACAGTGTAAGTGAAAGATATATAAGAAGAACATAGTTTATATTTGTTTTTTCAGGAAGTTAGAACATTTCGTAATTCATAAATAATCGCTAGTGGCGAGTCCCACCTAAGGATGATTTTGTTCAAAATTAGTTTTCAAATCATTGTTAAAATTATTAAAGATTTTATTGTGAATTTCCTATTCGTATAACTTAGAAATGAACAAGGGGTAGATTGTATACAGTACCCGCAATACCTAGTTAGTGGGTTCCATGAAAATAGACATGATGCAGAGGCTCTACAGTAGCCGCAATACCAATTATGGAAACCTACTGACGCCTTGTATTAAATAGACTATTCAGGGAACATAGTAATCATGAATATTCATCAATGTCTTCATGAATGAAACTACCACAATATCGTAAGGTGCGAATTACCTCTACAAAACCGATTGGCCATTCATCATTTCTTCAGGGATTTTTTCCGTTATGATTTAAATTTAATTTAGTTTGAATTTTGAAATCAAGATTTCGAAGTTTTCATCATGATCCCATGAAATGAGATATAACTAAGCATTTTTTAATAACTCGTTGTGTAAGTGGGACGAAATGCCAAATTAAACGGAAATGACTTTTTCACTCATATATTACCGTATATTAATTTGGACGATGGTCAAACTGTATGTATTTTCTCGAGCTGAATCGAATTATGATGTGCGTTTATTGTAAGGAGCAGCGCAAAAGATTCTTTTTTTTTTTATTTCTAATTGAATCTTAATGTCAGTATCCATCTCTCATGGTTCAAAATATATTATATTTTTTAATAATGAACATATGCAACTTATCCCCAGTAAAATATCTCTGTTTATCATATTCATTTATATCCTAATTGTGTGAGTACCAATTGCTTATTATA
>NW_027113999.1:74960-78012 GCF_000696795.3 Halyomorpha halys
ACATTGTCTCTATCTAATAGAAGCATTATGCAATAGCTTTTTCACATCACCATTCGATTCAACATATCAAAGTACAATCTAAATCTAATAATAATTTAAGCAATAATCATATTTTTCAAATGTATTGTTAGAAAATTTAAATACGGATGTATTTATATAAACATTATTTTTTTACCTTAAAAGTAGACTACTGTAATAATAAGTAAATAAAAAAGACCCAACTTTAATGTTAGAATTAAAGATATTATTGTAGCTCCTTTTATATTGAATAAATTATAAATGTCAGAACTTTATTTCAAAAAGGCTGCAAGTTAAGGAACCGGTATTATAAATTTAAACAATTGCCCCTTGCCCAACTGAACCTATGTCACTTTAGACATATGGTTGCGTATGTCCACATTCTCTTACAATTTTATAGAAAAAGAAACCCAATAAAACGACTAGGTTCTTAGAAGGCCCCAGAGACCCTCCTAACAGCCCTTTTAAGCCCTTCGTATCAATAGCAAGGGCTGACACTTAGGCAGGTACATGCTGTCATCTCACAATGTACTTGCATCAGTCTAACTATTTTATGTTTAACACATGAAAGTTAGTTCTCACAGGATCATGACTCTATTTCTTGGAAGCCTCACACCCTGGTTCTAGTCACGCCTTTTCCCCCCTCCCAGATATTTACTTCTAATTTCATAGGCTCTCTAGGCTCCGCCTAATTTCCTAAATTATCTGATTGGTCCAAACCCCTTCTCCTATTTCACTATTCTTCCTACCCCCTCTTCTCAAGTGTTCATATATATTTCCTAGACTAGATAGATAAGTAAGAAAAGAGAGACTGAGTAACAGTAACAGTAACATGTAGGTCTTGTAAATATGTTAGAATAAAGCCTTTTAGTCTTCACTGATTTTTATTTTATGTAACATGTAGTATAGAACAATAATATAACATAACTCGATTGAACTGACGAAAATACAACTGAAATACTAAAAAAAAAGATTATGTTCTTTTTTTTTTTTAAACAAGATTTATAAAATAAATAATTCATTTAAAAAATCGATCAAGTAAATACATATAGCACTTAAAAATACTAACGAAATTACTTGACAATGCTCTATGTAATCCCTCTGAGCTAGGATTAAATTAAAATATTTCCATAGATCCTAAAATTAACCGTAGAATGTAATCATCTCGAATAGCGAAGTATTCAAATAACAATGTAGCTGACATAAAAGCGATAGATCAAGAGGAAATATAATTAAACCACATGAAAGCACATAAAAGCTTGCACAGCTCACTATGGGATCCACTCAAGGCAACAATGGAATCAAATTCATCAAACCGTGATTAGCAAGTCCCATTAGTCAGTTAATGTTGTTTGATTGACGGGAACAATTTATAGAGCTTGTTATATAATTGCCAAGTAACAGTGGTATCAAGTTGGACGACAGTAACAAGACTGTTCTATGACAGTAACCTATTCATTAAGTTTAAAACGGCACGAGGCTGGTAGTAGCCGAAGGAATGGAAGTCTCACCTTAGCAGCCTCGAGTCTACAGTGGCGCAGGTTCCATTTCGGTCTGACGAGTTTGACTTTTATATCATGACGGTCCCAATAACTGAAAGCTCGTCCCTCCCACTCTGGTTAGAACAGATCTGTACATTCTCTCCTCTGCCGTATGTTAAAAATGACCAGGGTTATATCAATATGTTATATCAAGAGATAACAAAACAAATCAAAAATTTTAAACCATTATTGTAAAACGAATGAAACTAGAAAAATATCCGACTAAATCACCAAACAGACAATTGTAATAAAAACTGTCACAATATTGAGTTGGGCGATTATTTTTAGACCTTAATCACAATAATTAAAGTCATAGAAATAAATTATTATCATTAAGTTCTAAATTAAATTAAGTTCTCTTGTAAAGGCAGACAAGCAAGTTGGCGACAGTTCAGTGGATTACTCTGATGCGAGTTACAGGTCTTAACATCGATCTCCTCCTACAGGAAGGCTATTACTGCACAAGAGAGGCCACATGGATCTGACGAAGAACTCCGAAAAGATGAAGATGATTCTTGAAAGGAGGGACACGACCAGAATATCGATTCCCTATACCCTAGTAGTCAGCCTCCTGCGAGCAAGCTGTGTGCACACCTAAAGAAAAAATAATGTAAGTTGTTTTGACTGCAACAGTGTGTAACACAGGCATTTGTTATCAATTGCTGCGATACCCGTATTACCTAACTGGCCAGGCAGGATAATATGATTTCTGATATCTCTCCTAGTTTTAACTAGTGAAGTTAAAGTCAAAGATGTGAAAGGACCATCACCTCATACTAGCATATGCACATTAAATGGATCCTTTTTAACTTATTAGGCTGCTCATCTTCCTCAACTTCCTCTCTCAATAACCATTTTTATATATTCCACGTATTTTAAATTGTGTTATTTGGCTTGAGATGTCGGATCTTAGTCCATTTTGTCATTTGAATGCTTACTCTTGCTCACGTTGAAACCCCGCTGATTAATGGTTGCTGATACGAGGACGTTTTAGGAAACTTTTTGACTTGCATTGATACTAGAGGAAGCTTCTAGAGGATACCAGCAAATAAATGGTTTTAATATCAATATCGTATGTAATTAGTCAGCACGTTGCCAGTCTTACACGGTTAATTTTCAGTAATTTTTTTAAAAATAAATTATTGAATGACCTTTTTGTTTTTTTTAAATTGTCAGAAAATAGAACAACTGTAGCCTATGCCATGAGCTGAGAGAAGTCGGTTAAACAGTTACATGTGAACTGCGAGTTGGATGGCATCGTCTCTTTGAAGGGCTCTATTAATAAAGATGAATTCAGTCTGTGGTCGCATTGACAATGCTCGTTAAATATAAAATATTACCAGTAATGCGGCGAGAGGGATCCTCAGGTCGATTGTGTAAATATTGTATATTAGAGTTTAAATGTGATTAGAGACTATATTATTTTATTTATTTATTTTTTCATACAGATAGTTTGATTATGTTCATTTTGTTTATTCTTTTATTTGTATATA
>NW_027113999.1:78092-93465 GCF_000696795.3 Halyomorpha halys
ATTTTAGTATGTATGAGATCATTCATCACTATTACCTATTGCTCACAATTTTGTGGCAGATTGTAATATCTATCAATAAATAAAAAGTATTATTTTAAAAAATATATAAAATATTGAAGCCAAAGTTTCCTCATGTTTATTCGGCAGGTGTACGCCACTTCCTGATGTGCTCCACACTCTCTCGACGCCTATTTCTTCTTTCTTAACCTTTCTGTATATTTGAATTAAAAAACTGTGGTTGTTTTTTTCACTGTCATCTATATGTCTGTCGAAGTCTATAAGCAACAAATTCAATACCTACGTTAACATATTAGCGGTCTGATAGGATAAGGAAAATTAAAGAAAAAATAACTAAATTGGTTATCAAGATAGATTGTAACTTGCTTAATAACGTCATAAACTTCGTTACTGTGAAAGCAAATTATTACTTTATTCATTAGTTGAAAAATAAGTTTTATTATAAAGTTTATAAGTTTTTAATCGACCGTTAACTACTTTATTAAATCTCTCTCAGAAGTGACTCAGGTAAATCCCGAAATATCAGAGCGGCGAGCTAGACGACGTAGGTGACCCTGACCGAGTGGCTACATTGATCCACCTGCCTCCGCACCCTTCCTCCCCAACCATCCCCAAATTCCATCGCAAGGTATTTATATCACTCTCCCCGGGGCAAGGGATATTCAACTCAGGGGTCACATAGCATAGTCCAGGTCGCAGTTACTGAATACTTCCTACGAAATACCTATAAGTTGTAAGTATGAGTTGTAATTGTAAATAACATAAAATTGTTCTTTAAGATTTATTTAGAACGTATTTACAATATGGGTAAATAAACCTGTATCTTTCCAAATATCCAAGACACCTATTATCTCTTTAAAACACTTAATTTATACCCAAATATCCACAATGCAACTAATCTGGAAAGTATTAAAGCAGAATAAGTCATTCTGCTCCCTTTGCTGCGTTCCAACCTTCTGAAATATTTTACACAATTCACAAATTATTTTTATATAAAGAATACATTTCATTGTGCATATGTAATGCGGTTTATTTTCCTTACCTAATTAGGGTATCGTATATTATTAAAATAATACATACTTTAATATCAGATCCATTTTCTTACCGCTCTACTAAGACAAAATTCGTAGGCTTAATAAATCCCCTCCCTTCTCAGTCGACTAGTGTTGTCGAGGTAGTATCATAAATTTCATTCTGTCCTCTGTACTGCTGAAAGTCCAATACGTCCTTGCAATGTCCTTACTGCTGAGTATCTTAAGAGTGTACCGTCCCAGGATACTGAGAAAGAAACATTAGTAATTCTCTCCACGACATTCCCCTCTTCTACGGACATATACCATCCATAAGGAATATGAGACCTGAGAAAAGCTGTTGTTAGGAGGAGGGGGGGGGGAAGAAGGTCTTTTTCCAGGAATTGACGAGGTAGACTATCTTAAAAAACAGTATCTCATTTATAGAGAAATGACTGCTGATGACATTATCTGTGTCTGTTGTATATAATATAATCACTGTTCTACAACGAACTTCCTATATGATAATCTAGGTCAGTCTACATGTCTCTTTTATGAGTTAAGATCTAGAGAAGCTGATATCGAGCCTACGGCTCGATTTAGCAAAACTTTTGTACAATATTTACAACAATAATGCCAGCCATCCACGGCATAAAAAACAAAAGAGCTAGTGATGCTTTATTGGTGTAAAAGAGACAAGTTAATTGATAGTGTTCTACTTGTTCTATGTCTGGTCTTGTAACTAGAATGTTATAAAAGCCACAGCAACTTGCATGCTATAGTTAGAAGATATCTGTAAGATGAAAAAGTAAAAATAAGAGGGAATTATTGCGAAAATGAGGCTCCGATAGAGAAAGAATGTTTCCATGGATCTCTGTTAGTACAACTCTATGGAAGTTGATTTTGACTTTCGCTAGAACAATAGCGGTTCTTTTTCACGACTTATGTGGACCATTGAATCGCTGTGGTTGTCTCCAACAGCAGAGAAGATATCAACAAGGAAGCGGAACGTTGTGCCAAACATGAGAGTTGGTGATGCGGGGGACAGAGACTGACGATATTAAAGTTCAAGCTATCTTGAGAGGAAAGACGGGTAGACATATTACAAACTTAGACATTCCGCACATAACGTCCAACTGAGGTTTCTGTGTCCTATTGATGGTTTAACAGAAAATAAATTCCAACAAATTATAAGTTATCACCCTATATAACTTTAACATTCTCCAGATATTCACGGTATGTAATTTCTAACCGTTTCTGTCGTATCATATTAAGCAATTGTCAAGACCAGCAGATTAAATGTTAATGCTTCCGAGCTTTTGTCACCTTTCTCCATAGCATCATTAGGTTTAGGCAGTTGATCAGGGAATAGCTTTTAAGTTTAATCGAGCAATATTTAAAAAGCGCCTGAAATTGAAAAACTGCATGAAACCGTTTTTCATCAGGCTCACCACGTCAGTTTCCTTCTCCTCTCCCTCCCTCCCATAAAAAAGTTGTTTTAAATTCAATGTGTTGACGATTTATTTTTAAATCCGGCACTTAAGCCATGCTGGAATATTTCAATGGTTATCCCCATATAGGCGTATCTGATATTAAAGGCGACTTCATTTTACATTTTCACCGGGTTTAGTAAAAAATTATTGGAGCCTTTTTTGAGAAAATAAAAAAAGGGTAATGAGGTGTAGATTGTTGACCGTAGATTACTGATTTGGAGAATATGGTCGGGGAGTCAGCAAAGAACAACATAAATAAACAAAAAAAAGGCATAAATAAATATTTTTGTTTATTTATGTTGTTCGTTGCTGACCGCATCCCCCGACCATCTTCTCTAATAAAAAAAGGGTAAAATTTATTTTTAAATAATTGCCCTTCCAGACGATCGATTTTTACGAAACAATTACTGTAAATTCTCAGGCATACAAATGTCCACAATATGTAGTTTCAGCTTTGTTAGATTTTCAGTTCTTGAGCTAGTCTGACCACATACACACATTTTGATAAGTCAATTGATAATTAAGTATTTTTAATAAGTGAAGTCAAAAGTTATAATATATTTTTGGCATTGCAAACAGAATCGAAACCGTTAAAACGTAACAAAAACCAAAACAACCAAACCCGGAGGTAGACTAGTAAAGCTTTGCACCGACGATATTTCAAGCTCCCCTCGATTCCGATTTCCATCCCAGACCCCCAAGAACGAGTTCAAACGGTAATTGGCTAGAGAGCGATCCACGTGGATGACTTACATCAAAGGAGAAAGGCTGTTCAAATCGAATAACTGTTGATAGAATCCTTGATTGATAGTTCTTTTTCCCCTTTAAAGATCGCTCAATTGAAAAAGGAAAGTTAAATTTAATTTTTTTATCATATTTTTTACATTAAAAACTTATTCAAAATTTATTTATTTTTTTAGTATCTCGTATCGTTTAAAGAAATGCATATATACATATATATAAAGTTACGGTCTGAGTCAGCTGTTACTTACGATGTCAGCTGATCATCGCATGTATATAAACAGATGTACTGAACCCTATAAAGCCAGAATCCCCGCTCAACATAGTTTCACGGCGCCATGGATTCTGCACACATAGTGTACACTCGACACAGCCCCTAAAATACCCATGCGTAGAAGCATTATATCAAAATTCTTTTGAAGTTATTCCCTGCTCAACTGCCTAAACCTAATGATGCTATGGAGAAAGGTGACAAAGGCTCTTGGTCTCGGAAGCATTAACATTTAATCTGCTGGTCTTGACAATAAGTAAATATACTTAATATGATACGATAGAAACGGTTAGAAATTATTTACCGTAAAATCAGGTGAATGTTAAAGTTATCAAAAAACAATTAGTGGTTTTCCAGCAGTTGTAATAGGTGATTTGTTGGAATTTAGTTCCAGTTAAACCATCAGTAGGACACAGATACCTCAGTTGGACGTTATGTTCGGAATGTCTAAGTTTGTAATATGCCTACTCGTCTTTTCTCTCAAGATAGCTTGAACTTTAATATCGTCAGTCTCTATCCCCGCACCACCAACTCTCCTGTTTGACACGACGTTCCGCTTCCTCTTTGACATCTTCTCTGCTGTTGGAGACAACCAACGCCGCGATGGTAAAGCATCTTCTTCCCGTTTTAAGCTAATATTTCAAAAGTGATATAGGACTGTCGCTCCCCACGGGTCTTAGCGGAGCGGATCCGGCGAGGAAGAATTGCCTTTTTTATTGGTGTTATGATCTCCTCTTGTGAGATTGTGACATGTTGTACATCGACCAACCTACTCGCTATAATTGTCTGTTTAAAAAGTCATATAAGTAAGGCTACTATGGAGGCCGGGAGTCTAGATCAGGAAAAAAAAAAGAGGGGGAGTAGAGGGTTTCATGTATCCACATGTCCACATATAAAGATGATAGCAAAAAAATACCACAAAATAGAAACCAAGGTTCAAAGATACTCCGAATAATGTAGCAGAACAAAACATTATCTTTAGGCTATTTTTGCTATAGTATTCTATGAAAATGAGGGAAACCTGATTGTTCCAAGTGCCATGCAACAAAATAAATAAGCTATTCCACTGTATATAGTATAAAACGCTCAATTCAATATTGTATAAAATGCTTGATATTTCTATTTAGGTGCATTAATTTTACATAAAATAAGGAAATAAACTTATAAAGAATATATTCCTCGCAGTTTACTTTTACTCCTGTATTTATTGTATTGTATTTTTTAAAAATATCTTTATTGAAATTTACAACTGTATATTACATAATACATTCAGTAAATTTGATCTTAGTTAAAATGGAGTGTTACAGGCGTGTAGAACATCTACCCATTTGTAGCACTTTAACACATGGTAGCACATTTTATATTAGCTGGTCTCGTGTCCATCTTCTTTCAGGCGCCTCGCAGAATTGTCAGTAATAGAAGAGGATGCAAGGTTAAAAACTAGGGGGTTTGAGTGGTTAGGGAGTTTATAATGGTAGTAGTGATATCTGGTTCGGGCTCGATCGGTTACATAGGGTACATGTATGTCTTTATGTATGATTTTATTAGTGACAAAGTAAGGAGCATTGAGGTTTTATGAAGGATTTTGAATTGTAAGGATTGGATACGAGAGGAATTCGAAGGCTTAGTGGAGTCCCAAAGCTCAACTCCATATGTCAAAATAAGCCTTATTATATTTGTGTAGATCAGCGTTTTGTAATGAATTGGAAGTTTAGACCGTTAGTCAAGCAAGTGCTGTAACAGTTGGAATCGACGTGCACTTTCCTGTCTTTTCAGTCTTGTGTGAGGATTCCAGGTCAGTCGTTTGCCCTGTTGCAGTTCAAGGTAGTAGATCTATTACAGAAAGAAATGCGTTTGAGTTTAAGAATGAAATAACTTGTTTACTCCAAAATTCTCGGATAAGTTTGTTCTTAATACCAGGTGTAGGGTGAGTTTATTTTTAGTTGCTAAAACATTTATTTTCACCAACGGTGTCTTCAGTTTGGTTGTTTCTTTCATGCTGAGACATCAACAACTCAAATTTAGTTATATGCTGTGCATTGGCAGATATATCATTTTTTTTCCTTACCAGCGGAAAATGGTTAATTTTATTTTTAAATGAGTGTATTTTTAAATAAATTATGGACATCAAGTGTTAATCCATCTTAATAAATAATGATTAATATAGGTATACATTATTACTTAGCGTCTTCAATGACGATGGTTCTTATCATATTATCTAACATAGTTTTATGGTTATTGAACTTACTCATATTCTTTGCTTGAAAATAAAATAATATACTCAAATTTTGTAATTTCATTTATTTTTAAAACCTTTGCTATGTAAGTTGGTAGCTTACGTTTTTCTTGTTATGCTTTATTGCCTTAAAAAATCTGAACAAACCTAACACAATAGAAACACTAGTAAGGAACAACTTGTTAAAAATTAAATTATTTAATTGAATTTTGGAATTATATTATATGATAGGGTTAGAAGTTAACGGAGTATAAGTGAAAATGCTTTGCTATCTATCTATGCCTGAATCAAATTTCGGTATAATTATCTAATAATCAATAATAATTTCGTAATTTTGTAAATAATGAGGGATAAATTTTGTTTAGGCACAATAATTTCAAAAATAATGTCATTTGAACCCATTTTTTCATGCATATGTTATATTGTTTTAATTAGTAATTTCTAATCCTTTTTGTACCATCTGACTGTGGAATTATGTAGAAAATATGACTAGTTAAAGAGAAGCTTAGAAGTACAGGAGATAAATTCCACAAAAAATAAATATAATTAATAATCGGTAAGATTAGTAGTCAAATTACTCATTTTATTAATTTAATCTCAATTCAGTCATTAAAAATATGTTTTATCATTTAATATATCTCAAGCATTGTGATAGAATATCAAGCATAAAGTTCTAAAAAAAAAAACTAAAAAGTTTGTACTTTATATTGGCTAAGTATTTCTTGGTTAGATAAAATGGTTTGTTAAAATCTGAAAAAAAGAAGAAGAAAAACAAAGGTCTTTTTAATTTCATTTTTAGTTACATAAATACTATTATTACAACGTATTATGAGTTGTAGAGCATTCTCAATACAGAAACAGAGAAGGTCCAAACCTTTCCTGTGGTGGTTGAATTTTGTTTCAGGTTAAATTTCGGCTTTTTTTTTAATCTGAAATGAAACAATTGGTAATATAGTTCGAATATAGTAAAACGTTTGATCTTCCTCTCATTCTCTCTCCCTTCTTCTTCTCTCACTCTTTGTATCCTTCCTCGCTTTCTATTAAATGTTTATCTGTTAGACCTTTAATTTATTATTTATTTATGCATCCCATTTTTTCCGTAAATTTTCAATTGATCTCTGGATAATGGACTCTACTGGGTCAAAAAGAACCCGCAGTACTTAATCACAAATTTTCTATAAATGTAATATATAAATTGATACAGGGAATGGGTTCTATAGTATTATATTACCTATTAAAGAAACTTACAGGCGGATTTTATTGAATAGATTCCAACACGACTAAAATCAATCATCTAATTAGTGGGTGCATGGTTGTTACGATTTTTTTTTTTGGTCCAAATCCTGTACTCCTCTAGCACAAGGAAAAAAAATATATAAATATACAGCGACAAAATAATTGAAACCAACGGTATGGAACAAATCAAGAGATACTGTGCTCAACAAAGAAATGAACGTCCTTAAATAAAAGCATTGTTACTCAACTAGCCGTTCGTGATCTTTGCTAACAATCCCAATTACAGCCGGATCGTATTCAGCACATGGTTGCTACATAAAGTTATAACAGATCACTCTATTTTTATTCATCTTTAGTCTGACAAGCTTATGATGTATATTTTAATCTCTCTTCAATTAACGCAACCATAACTAAGATATCTATATTACTTATACTTTTTTCATTTTATTTGTTATTAGTTCTAATGATATGTTTTTAGCAAAATACAATAATCCATTTCATCAACACGTTATAGAAGACGTTCCAGTTCAGCGGTACGTATAATACACGTATGGAGCCAGATCCTAAGGTGAGATTTAGAGTAAGTTTGTTGACGCTGAAGGGAATCAGTTAACTTGGAGGAGCTGACACGCTTAACGATTTCCAACTTAGTTCCACAAGATGAGGCTCTCAGTCCCAATTGTTCAATTACACCAACTCTTAGCTCCTCAGTCCCAAGAAGAAAAGTGATTTCAGCGACAATATAGCTTCGTTAGTAGATATATGTGCCCAATTAACACGCCCAGGTATTCTAGTTAATTTGAGGATCAATCAATTATTGGTAACTTTTAAAAACAAAAGTACTCGTATATACACACATTACGCGCATGTAATGCCAGGCATGATCTTCCAATTTAAAAATTTTCCTGTGCAGAAATTGCAAAACTAGTTCTACTAGCATAACAATGTTTCTGTAAATTAAAAATGTTGTTCTTAATTATTTTAACACTGGCTTACAATAATAATATTAACTTGTGCTATAGAGCGTAGTCGTCATAAACCTGTCCTATTTTTTTTTGCGAATTTACATGGTCAAAACAGATGTCAGATTTTATCATCAGATTATGTAAATTTATTCAATCTCACTTTGATGCCCCCCTCAATGTGAAATGAAGACTGCGTGAATCACATTTTGCAACCTGATGTCACAGGCGCTCGTCACATGTCTCTCGACTGCCTGGTCACTTGTTCGAATACCACAGACACCTTTATTATGGTGACCAGCTTTCATTTGGAAGAACCACTGAAACGATCAAATTTACATGACCACAACCTCACATAAATTCATAACAAGACGCGAGAAGACGACGGCACCCTTGGACCTAACATCAGCGGCGCATGAGACGGCGATCATCAGCCATCACCACAAGATCGTGAGATACATCTATTTTTTCTCCTTTACTTGCCCCTTCAGGAACGAAATTTTGTACAGTAATAAATTATTTGATGACATTCACTTGTTCCAGAATGTCTCATAATTTATTTTAAATAACTAAACATGCAATAAAGAGGTCCCGGTCATAAGAAACGTATCGGGCCTTTCAGACTGCAGACAATAGAACTGGTACATGTAGGCCTATTGGTCCTTTTTGCCAACCCCTGACATCTACCTAGGTTGCCGCTGCGTACAAACCAAGGTGATAGTGTCAAGATTCATTCTTCGGGACAGCCGAAAAATGAATGTTTAACTGCCCCAGGTGGGAATCGAACCCACAATGTTCCGAACCGAGCGCACTAGGACCTACGCCCCAACCCGCATGGCCGGTTTCGCTTTTTCACAATTTTTTTCATATGCTTCTCAAGTGCCCGAAAGAACGATTATTTTCTGGATTCAGTTGCAATTAACTAACCTGGAAAACGTGTTATTACAAAATTATGGAAACGACCTGTTTCAACCTCCTGGCCTTATTGCTAAAGTGATTGAATATTCGTGTTTCTCAATACGTATACGATGCAAGGAGCAGTTCCATTCTGTTTTCATCAAAAATATTGGATACTGTACAGTATCACAACTTCTCTTACTGAAGCTATGCCGTAGGAAAACAGGAGACCAATTTGTTTACAATTGGTAAGTAGCGATTTAAAGAATCAAACATTGAAGGAATAACAAATACATTTATTTTATTGCAAACTTTTATTTTTATCTGAAGATTATGAGCTACGTTAGAGCTTTAAATGGAAAATTGTATTGCCGCTTATATACTTTTTTAAAAAGATAATTATAAAATAATATTTTCCTAAAAAACAAAATAATTATTTCCCCCCCCTCCTAAAATCCCTAAATATTTGTTTCCATAAGAAAATATTTATTTGAATAAAGATTCGGTTCCTAATCATAATCCTTGATTTGATATTTTAAAACTGAAATTCAAAAAGAGTGAATTAAAAGTTAATTGTATAATTAATGTTTTAGTCTTGGTCAATATTAACAAAAATACATTATCTTACCTATTATTGTTTTAAAAGTTTTAATATTGTTTAATTCGCTAAAGTTAATTAAATGTTTTATGAAAACTAGCTATATTTTTCAAACCTGTCTTAGTTTCCATCAAATTTTTAGGACATTTAATTTTGATTTAAAGGTTTGATAAAATCTCTCCATTTTTTCAGTATGATTGGATCGGTTTCATAATTCTGTAAACTTGAAATCCAAACAAGCTTCTTTGTGTATAAATGAATCATATACTTGGCACTGAGAGCATCAAAAATTACTGTCCTCATAATCATACTGAGCTGTTATAAATCAAATTATATTACAACAACAGTAACTAATTATATTACAACAACAGTAATTATATTATAACAACAGAAAATAATAAAAAGATAATTAATACCACTAACTGAATCTTATGAAATGAAACAGAGGTAGTACTGGTTCATATTCGCCCTAGGTGTTCGTATTTTATTTCGTAGGAGATTCCTATAATAAATCTCAACACACTGTGTTTAGAATAGGTTTGTATTGTAATCTTTACAGCTTATTGTCCAGTACACATTCTTTCTTCCCTAATTAAAGTACAGAAGAACGATAATCAAATAAACCAACAGACAAATGAGAATCAAATAAATAGACTGTTACATAAGTGATAAATATCCAAGAAGAAAGAAATAGGATTCACGATATTCTATTAAGGGTAATGCTCGCTTTAATTCTCTCCTAGGTAGAAGTAAAGCAGTTTTTGTCATACAATATATAATATTTATAATAACATGTAGTAAAATTATTATAAAAAATAAAATTTCGAAAAATTATTCATGTCAAAGCCCGAAGTATAAAATAGATTTTTGTTCTGTCTTCACATGCTGTAGTTTATTGCTAAATTACGATCTAAATACTAATTGTAGTTCCTAAAATAAACTAATCTAATGTTCAAAAGTGGTAACCATTTAATTATTATCATAAAATGATTTAATCATGAAGACGTTCAAAAAAAAAAAAAATCACTTAGACGATCAAATGAAACAGTAATTTCCACGTAAGCCCAAGAGAACATTAGTACTTGGAGTAGAATTATATAATAGAGGGGATCGTAAAGAATTCAATTTATACTTTAATAGAACTATTAACTTTATATGGAACTCGCAATGACGTACAAGCTATTCCATCTGGAGTAATGGCCAGTGAAGATTTATTGGCAGTACCCTAAACAATTTAATTCAAATCGGTCATATAAATAAAATTAAAATTACAAAATAAAAAAATATTAACACAATTGGCACGTGAGGAAAACGCAATAATAATTTTCTAAAATTGTTGAGTTGAAAAAACTTCTAAATAGAATATAAACTATTCTATATTTTGCCAATAAAACGTTTCGGACATTATCGCATACTCATTACATTCTAGAATAGTTTATATACTATTTAGAAGTTTTTTTGACCTCAACAATTTAAAAAATATATATGATATAATCAATATCCTAAAAAGAAAATCCAAGACTAATAATTTTCATATGGTTAAAAAAATAAACCTTCACATGAATAAAATGACTAACACCACCATATTAGTATTTATTTGAGTCTTTCTGTATTTTATAGATAATTATTTGCTAAAAAATTACTAATAAAACAGTCAAGTTTTTAAAATAAACTTTTACAATAAATAATTTGTTTATTGTGATAAGGTATTTGGATCACATCACACAAATTCTATTACTTAATTGTTGCTGACCATATCTGAACGGAAAGTGCTCTTATTGTAAAAATTTAATATATATTTTTCAGATGCCCATCTTCAATAATGTCTTACTAATGCACTAATGAATCCTCTGATGACGCCTGAATGCGAAAAAATGTATAAAACTTTAATTTAAGACAACGTTGGCCATTTTATCTACTTATACTCAAAAATATTATCTGTCCTAGTATCCTGATTAATAAATTGTAAGGATAAAGAAGAAAAATATTTGTTGTAATCGATGTATATCAAATCTATACTGTATACTCTGGCATGTTGACAAGTTTCGTACCTACACATTTTCTATTTTAATCTTATGATGGTAGAGGAGCAGACCACGAAGTTTTTGTATCACTACAGCGAAATTATAAACAAAGGTACAGAGCTCTTGGCTAATTTACGCAGAGAAGATCCCGGAAACAACTATATGTTTGTAACTCCGAAACAGCTTAAGGCTATCCTATCCCAAGGAGAAATAAAGATCCAGGTGACGGTGGATACAAACAATACTATTAAAACAGTACTCCAATACTCCTGTACTTTCTCCAATACTTTTATTAGTTTACACAGCTAAAATTGTTGGAGTCATGAGTATGAATGGGCTACTATAGCAGCTTAAGCCAACGGTATAGTCATCTACAGTTGTTCAGTGAGTGCATAGAAAGCTCTACGGCAGACCGAGAAGACACACTGAAATTTCAAGGGCTGAATATTATTGTTAATCCCAAGAAGACCAACTATATTTCCTCCTTCCAGAAGAACAAGCCCCCTATTCCTAAAATCTATGGGGTAGCAGGGTGCACTGTACATGGGTGTCATCCTTTACAGACACCTGATGATAGTTTGCCATTGCCATACGAAAATCAAGACCAAGGCTTACAGGCTTAATCACCTGCTAACCTTTTTCTCCGCCTAACATTAGTTATTTACAAAAGTAAACTTAGACCACTGCGGACTAAGATAGCATCCTCAACAGCGAAGAAACAGTTTCAGAATAGCAGACGTAATGTGAAGCATGCTTCATTACAAAGAGAGAAAACCCATTACATACATACGACACTTGGACTGTCGAGTGACAGAATTCATCTCACCGAGGTACATCAAAGTCTTTGGTCGCCTCCAACACGATATACACCAACTATTCCAGACATCAACCCCACATAAACAGTTTTAAATTCGACTGAGGACTGCTAACTTATTACTGTCATCAAGCTTATCGTCGTAATGGAGCCCTCTAATTGTGGGTCACATTCACGATAACTAGTTGAACCAGAGTGATTAAAATTACTTTTTGCCCAACAATGTAGTACAGGGAAGCGTCTGATAAATTATGGAGTACCGACATTCTGCTCTGGCCCGGCTCATATTAAATTAACCTTAGTGCAAAATTCTGTCCGACAGTTGGCTTTAGTCGGTTTATAACTTATTCTGTCAAAATGTGAAATAACTTCAAACATTCTTGGCATACATAAGCACGCATACCTCTCACCTATATTAAAGTTATATTGCACGATTAAAACAATATTTAATCCTGCTTCAAGATCGCATATTCACTTCCTTTATTAACCCCTTGTCTTCACTAATAATCCCATATATTAAATCCACTCCAACATGTCCAATTATCCTTTGTAAAAAAGGATCTTTAAATTCGAAATTTTAAAATGTTTGCTTAAAAATTGATTTACTAGATTTAAATATTATTATAAAAAGAGAGTTAAAATCAATAACGATTGCAGTTCAGGGTAAACGGAGAACGTAGATTATTTGGGAAAATCGGACTAAAGGTCTCACTGTTCAAATAAAAAAAATCTTATATCTAAAAAAGACAGGACATGATTCATTCTTCAGTAGATTAGGGTAGTTTATATGAATGATTAAATTTAAATTTTGTTTATAAACATTACTTTTTGTGTTCTTTAAAGGGGTGAATACAACAAATTTTTAATTTTTGTATTATTTTATGGAATATTTTTAAACCGAAATCATTGATAGAAACGAATTTAAGAGGGGAGATCACGGGGGGAGGAGAGTGCGGTAAGCAAAAAACCAAAAATAAACAAAAAATTGTTTTTCATGCCGACGTTTCGACCTGAATTTCAGGTCTTCATCTGGGAGCTCCTTGCAGAGATATTGGCAAACCTTATTATTTGCTGACCGCATCCCCTGACTATCTTCTCCACATATTAATCTACGGTCAACTATCTACACCTCATTAAGAAATGAATTAAAGGATATGAAACAAAATTCAAGAAATGTTCCAGATTCTCAAAAATATAAATATAGTGTAACTTTTTTCATTAAAACACACTTTTCCAGACCTGGTAAAGTACAAATTATATTAGGAAAATTGTAGGTTACACTCCTTTTTACATAACACTGACAATATTTGCTCTTTTTACAACGAAGCACGAAAGAAAAAAAAAGAAGAAACCATTTTTCTTTGATAAACGAGAATACTATTTTTTTTTTAAATCTGTCCTGACGATGCTACTTTGATTAGACCATTTATTTACTATCATATTTCATTATTTCTAATACATTTGAGATATTCTAGCTTTCATATCTGAAAATAGATTTAATTAAAAGATGAAATCGAACGAATAATTACTTAGAACAATATTGTCCCAACTGAGTGATCTTTGATTAAATTTTGCGGCCTGGTCATTTTCTTTAACTTATCACAGTCTTTTAAATACAATGTTAAAAAAAATATAAGAATATCTTACGCCTAAATAAGCTTCTCTGGGGCTGTTAGCATATACCTCACTCATACATAGATTACATTCATCAAAGAGATTTTTAAAAGTAATCTTGGACTGGAAAGGCATAGAAATATTGTATTTTTATAAATTATTTATGAAATAATAATTAATTCAGTTTTTAATAAAAAAAAAAAATGTGTTATATGATTTTTTGTTATCCTCTCCTATGTCTTAATAAACTTGGTTAGTTATCAGTTAGCTATAAAAGTTAATTAATCATTTATTAAAGAACAAAAATATTGCAATCATAATTAAATTAATTTATTATAACAGGCATAATATTAAACAGTACTAAATAATCTGAAGCTGAATATCGAATTGATTGTATCCTACATCATTATTCGTCCTATACTTGTTATTTATTCGGCTGCATTTTATCGGTCCAATCTCGTGCCTTTGACACTTCTGATGGAAAAGCTGGCTTCTATCGATTTCCCTCCAGATTTAATTAAACTTTCTCATCCGATGTCCTGGCTTTGATATACGATAGCTATATATTTTACGGCAAAGCAATATTAAACGATATTATATAATGAAAATATATTTGTCACATAATATCGTGAGAATGAAGGAGAAAACGTGATCGAGTACAAAAGAAAAGTTATATTACCAGTTAAGCTTTAATAAGGGCCTTACAAATTCCTAGTTGTTCTGACAAAACCTTTGGTTCATGGAGTGAAATAACTAGCTTTTTCTCGTCTTTTGTTTTTAAACTAAATCTTTTACCCTTAATTTAGCTATTTCGGTTCGTCTGCGAAATAGTGAAAAAAAATTGAGCATTATCAAATGTTAATAATTGAATTTTAGAAATCGATTAGTTTAATTCTACACCCCTGGCAAACGCTTTTTCAGTAAAATAAAAAAGATAAGCATTTTGGTGGTCTACAGCACAATTTTATATTTTTTCAAATGTGAATGAAAAAACTAAAAAAGTCCAAAGTACAGTAATTTATTTCGGTCGAAACTGATGCTATGAAATTTTTTTTTAATGTTAATTTAATTTTTTATATATATATAATCTTTATATTTTCTTGATCCTGGTTATTATTGTTTAAAACATAATCTTCAAAACGAATAATGATTTTTGTAATAAATTATAATGGTGAAGGTTGACTGATTAAAAAAATTAGTTTTTAATTTAATGTGAAGAATTGACAAAATAGGGTAGTTGTGGACTGAAATTAATGACCTGCCCAGAATAGCCTAAATAATATTTTCTTTTTAAACAATTTTGATCTCTTTTCTCTCAACTTTATTCTTTTTAACATCCGACGTTTCGACCTCTCAGGTCATTCTCAAGGATTCCTACAAACAGCTCCTTTTAATTACTTTTATAACAAATTTCCTTCACTTACATACTGATTTCTTTGGTCTTACCTTATTCTGTCTG
>NW_027113999.1:99650-108439 GCF_000696795.3 Halyomorpha halys
TGGACTGAAATTAATGACCTGCCCAGAATAGCCTAAATAATATTGTTTACAGAATAAAATTGTATTAAGATTGTTCTTGAGGATGGCCGAATTTGCCGAAACGTCGGGCTTGTAAAGAAATATAAATTGTTTTGAGACTAAAATTGTATAAAAATTATTTATTTAAACATTAACTTTCTTTTTGCAAAAATATTCCTTTATTGTTACTTTAATTCTGTAGCTATTGAAATAAAATAAACATATAAAAGACAATGAAACAAAAGAGTATTTTCCCTACTCTCATAATATTTTATAAATCTGTATTATAGTATTTTTACATTTTTATTTCGATATTGTTCCATGTACTTACTAAAACAGTAAAAGTATTGTCAATTATACGACTGTAAAACTTATTTGTTTTTGTTTATTAACACTAATTGATTAAATGAAATTATTACCGGATAATCCCTAGGTGCAGTTTTTTTAATCCAGTCAAGTACGATTTTATAGAAGGAGATTCTATGAAAGAACCAATCTACTAATTCATGGCATTATTTGTTTTTCTAATTTTTTTTTTAAGCTTTTAAATTAGTTATCGTGAAACCAATAAACATAATGCTATTTAGTTTGCGAAATACTTAGAAGTTGATAAATATTTAATATCAGTTTGGAATCAGAATTATTTAGAGGTTCATTCCAGTCCTGCATAAACAGTTTTTTAATGGATCCTCAGAAGAGCTTCCAAGGCAACGGCTTCTGGTGTAAGTATCCCGATCAATATTGTATAACGAGGAACAAGATAAATATTATTCCACATTTATTCCAGGCCATAAAATAGAATCGAAGATAATTTTTAAAATTTGAGATTGCATACTTCTAAGTTACCTACATCGTGTTCTAGTGTAACAAATTTAAATATTTCATGGTATATTATTACATAATTAAAGAGAAGTAGTTACAAATAACAATAAAAAGTATATGTCCAAAAATTTGTATGACAATTTAAAAAAAATTAGTTATGGTAAATGAAGTTGTCTTAGTAACCTCTTACAGTTCTCCAGCACACATAATTCTGGATTTTCCAATGGGAAAGAATATTTTCAATGATGGATTCTCATAGAAAGTATAATTAGATATAGATATTTCTTATTATTTTACGAGACCTGATGGTGTAAATCATAAAATATAGCAACCAATTATTTACTATTTTCGACGATTTGCTGAAAATCGAACAAATTTAAGGAATAAAATATTCTGTAATAAATAATTTAAACGAGTTCAGAGAGCTGATAATTAAAATTAGGCTTGCTTGACTGCCTCATGAGAATCATTGAAGGCAGTATACTTCACAAGAAAGAAAAAGGTGTATAAAGACGAGAAGAACATTTTCTTCCAATAGTTAGTTTTCTTTCTTTCTAAGACAGTTCCGGGAGGAGTTCGAGAAGATACGAATCCACCAACCAGACCTTTTCCCTTCTCCGCTGGAAGAATTATGGGGAGGGGCGGAATTCCTTTCAGAGGGCCCTTTCGTTCCGAAATCTCCACGAATTCAGCATTTTTTTGTTATAAAAAATTTATTTTTTTAAAATTTATAATACCTGGGTATGCATTTTGTACTTTTTAACTCCTTAAACAATAATAATAGACTCCATCATGAAACTGAAAGTATCGGTTCTTATACGTAGTAGCTTGTATAATTGCATTAATTAACTAATACTATTATGTTTCATCATGAAATAGGGCACTGAACTTTTAAAACAGATTTTGTAATAATAAATGTCGGTGCATGCGAATGTACAATATAAGATTCAATTTTCTTTTAGAGGTATGGTAATGGGTGTGTTGAGTCAGTGGATAGGAACTGGGGTTTTGTTCATCCTTGACTAAATAATTAACATTATTTTTACAACGCGAAATTTAAAAATAAATCAATACATTATATAATTTAGAATCAATATATGTTACAACACATTTTTTAAATATATATTCATGCAATAACTATTACAAATGGATAGTGAACGAATCTCTAAAAAGATAATTTAACAACATAAATAAACAAAACCATATTTATTTATTTTATGCCAATGTTTCGACCTGAATTTCAGGTCTTCATCAGGGCTATAGAACAAAAGAGATAACAACAACATTCTTTCTTTCTCTAAATGTTGTTGTTATCTCTTTTGTTCTATAGCCCTAATGAAGACCTGAAATTCAGGTCGAAACGTCGGCATAAAATAAATAAATATGGTTTTGTTTATTTATGTTGTTCTTTGCTGACCGCACCCCCCGACAAACTTCTCCAATCATTAATCTACGTTCAACTATCTACACCTCATAATTTACTTTAGATTGATGGGTAATTTTTTCCTTAAAGACTTAATTAATTAAATAATTCCACTAATATAAAACGATTTTATATTCACTTATGTCATATTTCAATAACCACTTCATTATAAATAATACATTATACATGTGCACACTATTAACTTCATAAATCGTAAGTATAGAGATGATTATAAAATTGAAATTAAAAAAAAGAAAGTAATAAGTCACATTGATAGTGATCCAAATGATTCAATATATAAGGTTATTAATTTTCGTCAGGTTTTTTTGAGGTTACGAAATATTTTATGATTTAATACAATTTTTATTATATGGACGATATGGTGGCTATTAGATTTAACTTAATACATCCTATATGATAGTATGAGAGAAAACGACCATTCGGACCTGTAATAAAATGTGACCCCTGCAACACTACGAACTTTTATTACCTTTAAAGGTAAAAGGTTGGCCGTTAACCTCACGGGTGTGTTCACCCGACATGTCCACTGACTGTAACCAGATGACCCATTACTGTTAACTGTTAAATAATGATTTTTAACTCCAGATGGGTTGAATTTGTTTTCTGTTGTTGTTTGTGTTTTAAATTGATTCAAATATCTAAAGTTTTTTAATTTATTGACAAATATAGCAATCTGCCACAAAGTTGGGCAATAAATAATGGTGAAAAATGATCACATTCATATTAATTTTTTTTTTTTAATACAAAAAATATATAAGTAAATAAAATTTCTATATGTATGTCAAACAAAAAGATAATCAAACCATATACTTAGTGAAGTAAGGATAAAATAAAATAAGAAAAAATTTGAACTTATATAACAATAAAAAAAAATAATAAAAGCACTAATCACACTTACACTCTCATGTACAATAATTACACTCTGGACCTGAGGATCTCCGACCCCACTCTATCCACCACGCATAATGAGTAAAGCAGGACTCTTGGAGATACCAGCGAAACCATTCCGCCGCGTCACTGGTAATGAGCCAGTGGAGGCTGAGTAAGTTCAATAAAGCCGTAAACACTACATGAGTAGAGCATTTGGTCTTGACCTTCGAAGTCGATTGTACGGAGAGGTGGAACTGGAAAGGATGGTTAGAAAGGTTTGTATGGAATTGTGCTGATATGTGGTCTAGGATAAAAGGAGTATGGAGGTTAAGGTGTAGTGTTTTGTTAGAAACGTAATAGGGGGCATTGACTATTGTTCTGAGGATTTTTGGGATTGGAAGGATTGAATACATTTGATGTTCGATGAGTTCGTTTAATGAAACACTAACTTAAATGTGAATTACACCACAATCAATAAATTTCTAACAGTTTAATTGGATAACAAGAAAATATGAGTTCTAATATGAAGTTAAAATTTGCGAACTCCCATTTTTATAAAGTAAGATTTTTGAGTTATGAGCTTTTAGGATGTCATGTATAACCAATTTTTTTTTCTTATATTAAAAACATTAATTAAATATTACCATAACTGGCTTAGAACAAGAAACGGTGGTTTAGTAGCTATGGATGATCAGAAATTTCAATAGTTAAAATTTCTTTTTAAATATTAATAATTTCATTAAAGGGTGTTTCTTACTTTGAAAGCAGAAGGCATATTTAGTAAACAAGTATTTTCCAGCGAAATTTTAAACATTTGAAAAATCACTGAAAAGCCTAGTGTCAAAAGTAATCATAAATATTAAATTAGATTTGTTTATGAACATATGTGGAAGTTGTTATGAAGTATAACATTCACATTTGAAAATATAATAGGTAAAATCTAGCTTCCTTCGACAAGCACTTCTCTGAGAGTTCAGCGGTTCTCAAAATGTTTCCACATCACCGTTGAATAAATGTGTATTTTCAAGCTAAAAAGATTTTCTGATACCTTTGTCGGAATAACCGATTTTTCGTAATATTCTTGGCAGGCTCAAAAAATTCGTGGGACTGTCCATCCCTTATAGTGGTTTGAATACGAAAAGGGAAAGAAGTATAAAAGTAGAGACCCAAAATATAAAAATGCTCAAACTGTTGCAGACTTGTGCCTCATCAGCATCGTTGTTCAATGGCTGATAAAATCTGCTAAATTAATATTTACTTATCTCTAAACTATTCTATCGTCTTAATTTTATGGAACTATGACGAAAATAAAACCCCATAAACTTTCAGAAAGTAGTTTGAATATGGTCCACCAAATTCCATCTGTTACTTTTGTTTGGCCATGGGTAAAGTAATGATACGCAGGTTTCAAACTCAGCTTCTATAGATTTTATTCTCAAACGACGGATTAAGTTTATTAAATAATGAAAATTACAATATTGAATCTTATACAGCCCTCAATATCCCGTGATTGGAGGTCCTCTTTTCTTGCCTTCAAAATATTTACTAATAGCAGTACTTATATGGTTCTCAATTTTATTGTTAGTCACCGTATTCTTCTTTTTGCAGCTAGAAAGATAGTGAGGAAAATAATACCTGATCACTTGCCAGAAGTTTTTACAAGAAGATTACAATTATAAAATCTGGCTTGTCGAGTTAAGAGCTGTGTTAATAATTTTAGATTGGAATTCAGTTAAGTACGATCGATAGGCACTTTTCTTTATTGATAGAAAAATTAATTTGTCCAGGACTGTGGTTGTTAAACTACAAAACAAAAGCTTTATAATATAGATCACTTTATTATGTGAATTACAAAAAAATTTACAACTTGATACGTTAATCGACAAAACAACTGGGACCCCTCGGCGAACGCTCAGAGGTAATACGGGACATGTGGGAGCAGGTGGTTTAGTGTTCTTATCCTTTTGACGTAACTGTCGGCTGGGCTTATCTAGTCTCATGTGGACATGAAAATTTTATACAGGTTTGATTAAATAGACATTTCATCATTTATTGTTGTATCTCTTTTTAGATTGAGTATTGTACACGACTAAGTAATTACAGGCTTAAAATGAAATTTGTTTCCTCTCTACTATATGGAAGCTTTGTATACATGTAAAGACACAAAAAAAAAAAAATTCGCGTTTTATGATTTATAAATTTGTGAATTTTGCCTGGATGTTATAATATTTTTCCCAGAAAAACTTAATTCTAAATGAACTAAATTTTTGTAAATTGTATTTAAAGAAAAAAATAATTTTTTTTTCAATTCAATAGTCAAAAGCATTATTATTTTAACGTAAATACTTCTACGAGTTTACTGTTGTTGTATTGGTGATCCAAAAATCCAAGGATAACAGATAAGAAAGTATTATTTGGCAAATAATCCACTTTCAAGATTCAATCACATTGCTCGACAAATTTTCAAAAACATTGATTCCTTAAGTGAGGAAAGCAATGCTAACGCGAGGTAAAATGTGGCAGACACCTAACAGTGAGTTCGTTTTTCCCAATCGTGTATCTTTTGTTTGCAGTGCTCTGAATAAGGGATTTGCAAAAAAATATATATAATTTTTTTTTTAACGGTTTTTTATTTTTGGTGATGAGTCAGTTTCTCTTCCTATGAGGTGGTGATCCCATGAAATTTTTGATACGAATCAAGAATGCTAATTTCTGGAAACGCATAAAAAATAAACTCTTTATAATTTATAGCTTATATTCATAAAATTATTGGATCTACGGTAAAATTGTATATAAAGTCAAGGAAAGAAAAATTATCTACAAATTTAGTATCTTAGGTGACGGTTAAAATGGATCGAACAAATTTAAATTAGTCATTTAGTTATATTCATATCTACGTTATTCTTAATCTGTTATTATTATTATTTTATTGAATAATATTAAATTCTTTCATGTATTTACTGACAATGGTAATAGGGAAAGTAGAGCTCAAACAACACATCATATTTACAAATATATAAATTAAATAAATAAACGACAAAATTAAACAGTAAAATAACATCATAAACAAAATCATTCCTATTCACAATATTTACATTAAGAATGGGAAACTCCGAACCGAGCTTTTCCCCTATTTTTGGAGGAAAAGGCCGAATTCCGGAAGATCCCGGCGCTTTTCTCTTAAACGCTTCACTGATATTAAAAGCCAACGAAGGAAGAGTGAGGGGCCCTAATCGCAGACGTTTAGGAGTGGACAATCATTGCCTCAACTCCAATATAATTATTTACAATAGGTCTCTGGGCCACTGCTAGTTTACTGTTATACTAAGTTTTATTTGGCACTTTAATTTTAACTTAATATACGTGTTAAATTAACATTTGAGTTTTATTCTTTTAATAATAGCTGATCCGATGTAATATATTGTAGGAAGATAGTCCAAATGGCGGTCGATAAGGGTACAAAATTGTAAAGATTTTATTAACGTTTGTTAATAAAAGAAAAATCATTGTTGCTAATGCTCGATTTAGATGATGAAAGTTACATTCTGAAACATGTTATTCCAGCTGTATACAGGTTTTAATTGTTTGATTTCTTAAATATTGATTTATTTCAATAAGTAGTTATAAATTTAAATATTAAATAAATCTTTAATCATCAACATAAAACTTTAAAAATTAAAAATATTATTCATTTCTAAAACCAAGTTTCCACATACGCATTGTAATTAAATCATTTAGGTTGCCAATGAAATTTTTCTTTCACCAAAGGATACACAATTATATTTCTGTATACAGGATGAAATAAAGAAATAAATATAAAACACGACATTGGTATTGTAATTATAAACATTCTCATTACGATAAAGATTAAACATACAAAACACCTGAAGTCCTTGTTGGGCCTGGCTTCATTTAGAATTGATAGCTATTCCTATCTTCTGCCTTCCTTCCACGTCATCTAACCACCTCTGCCTCGGTCTCCCATTCAATCTCTTTCTGCCTGGTCTGTCATTGACAGACTTTTCAGGTATCTTCTCTGTTATCCCCTCATCTCCATCATCCACGTGGCACAACCACTGATTTCTTTGGTGGTGGGCTCAACATTAGGCTAGTCAAAGATTTGTTTTGGCTCACTATTCTTTCTGATTCTCCAAATTCCAAGCTCGTTTATAGGTCTGAAGATCTTTTTAAGGGAAGTTCTTTCCCTTCAGGATTAACTCGATCTCTCTTGTTCTTATGGTTTTGTAAATGTTGGTTTTATGGTTGAAGAAAATTATCGGAATTTAAACACATCATTCATAAGTCCAACTTAAATACTGATTTATTCTTCTTTTTAATCCTCTATATATATACATTCTGGCTTGTTGACATGGGGAGTACGTTTGGTATAAGTTTCATAATAGCTATACTCTGACTATATATTATTTATATAATCAGGGGCTGACGATGGGCGCGTTGTGGTGGCTACATCGCCTGCTTAGGCCTAGTATAAATATCCTTCTGGGTTAGATACAATTCCTGAAATCGGCCTCAGATATAACTAGGTGAGGTTATAGATTCTGAGGCATGCGTCACCTGCCTGGAACCGGAATGTCCCGCACGGATAAAAGAGCAGATTAACGGAAACTAACTAAACTAATAACAGCTTTGTATAGAGTCACCAAGGGATATAGGAGTGTATCGCATGAGGTTGTGCAAGTCTTTACGGAAGGGGTAACTATCGATTTCCCCCAGCGAGTAGATATGATCAAGAATAAGTTCAAGAGGGAAGGCTTAGCATGTCTATCAGTAAATCTTTAGGTGAGGATTATCCGAGTGGATGCAACAGAAGAATTGTACCTGAGTTGAGTGACTAGCCCAAAAGGTGCTACCGTGAGGAAACACTTCTCCACCGTTCGGTTAGGTATGAAAGCTATAGGCTCTCTTAATTCATCACAGGGAATAGGGGATTTCGAGCCAAGCTTCATAGTCATGGGATGGATATCGACATCCTATGCCCTTGTTGTATTCCGGAGACTGCTGAGCACATCATCATGGACTGGTCTTTGGAAGTTTGCCTTTTGGAACATATAGCATTAAAATGTATTGAAAAATGGCAAAATCAAAAAGCATATTCAGAAAGAAAACAAATAAATTATTATAATTGATAAACATAAACAATATTAAGTAGAAAAATTAAATGTAAAAGAAAGGTTAAACTAACAATAAAGAAATAAAGGATCAAGTATATATGAATTATTCTTTAACTAAAATCTTAATATTTTATTGTATAATATTTATTAATATATGTATATAAATATATTATACAATAAAATATTAAGATTTTATATATAGTTGACCGTAAAACTTAAATATAAGAAGATGGTCAGGGTTGCGGTCAAAAAAAGAACAAATAGTTTATAACTATTTAATGTCCGACTCCGAGGCGCCTGAAAAGAAGATGGCCTCGTGACCTTATATGTAAACTGTTTTTAGAGTTCTACTACTGGGTAGTTCTCTACATCCTGTATCATATCATTATGTCATTATGATCAAATTTACTGGTTGTATTTCTTTATACAGTTGTAAATATCAATAAATAAATAAAATAAAAAAAAATGTCCGACGTTTCGCCCCACTTTGCAGGGCTTCATCA
>NW_027113999.1:108504-111969 GCF_000696795.3 Halyomorpha halys
GACATTAAATAGTTATAAACTGTTTGTTCTTTTTTTTTTACCACAACCCTGACCATCTTCTTATATATAATATATTTATAAATATGTATTAGAATGACATAAATTAATTCTAATTTAAGGAAATTATTATTTAAGTGATGGATTCGTTTACAAATAATATTTAACTAATAAAATTATAACGAAAATAAATCTAAATAATTATGAATATAAAATGAGAGGACCGTGTATATTAAAATATTTGCTGGCTAATTTATTTATAACTGGTAAGGAGGCAACCATGGCAACAGAGAGTAAACAACTAGTTCAAAGCACGCTTGACGTCTTATCAATTGAGTTCATGATAAATTGAGGTGCTTGCGGTCGTAACATATGGTAATTGAAATTGTTCATGAATTGAAATTTTTTGAATTATCGGCTTTTTTTTTTTAAGTATGATTTCACAAATTGTTGAAAGAATCTTTTGGAAATTTGTTTTCTTCAGACTACAAATGTTGAAATTAAGTTATGATAGGTGACTACTGTTTCATAATGAAAGCTAATCGTATTAGTTCATAGTATAAGTGTAGAAACTAGTGTGGTAATCATACTAATACTTATTTTTTTCATAATAGGGGTGACTATTAGTGATATTATTGTATATATGTTTATATATCATTATATAAATATATTATATATATTTATGTATTGTTTATGATATTATTAAGTTACTATTGTACACGTCTTTGTAATTGAATTAAGACAAATCTACAAGACTAATAATATTAGTTTGTACTTTATTATGAAACAGGGCCCTGGTTAAAGGTGGTGTTTATTTTTTGCTGTTTTAACAATGTTAAATTGTTTTTATGTAACTAACAAACAATTTAACATTATATAGTAGAAGTCTTGGCCGAAAAAAACAAAACAAAAAAACATTGTATAAGTTTTCATTATTGCAATTACCATGAACGCCTCAATTCTATGTTTCTAATTAGTTTAATAAATATGGCTTGTCTGAGAATTATCACTTTCACTAAAATGTTGAAGTGATGAACTCTTCGATCTCAATGGCTGAAATTATGTCCGTTCAAAACTGGTACCAGTTGATGAAGAAAACCCGCAAGGCTGATCAATCAAGCATTGCCTTTCAGGAAATTATGTGCTCTTGGAGCGAAAGGAATATTAATAATAAAAGTACTGGCGCTTTTTAAGCTAAATGAACATTAATCAAAATTCAGTAGCTGGGACAGTTGCGAGATGAGACTGTACTCGTTGCAAGTTTATAATCAACTGTTCATAAAATCACATATGTTTTTTGCTAGCTGGACGCTTTAAAACATTGTATTTGTTCTACGATTAATATGAAAATAAAATTATTTATTATGAATTCCTGCAATAATTAAATCAGTATTAGCCTACTACCGAACTAGTATGCAAGTGAATATATTGTTTAGTCTTGTCTATTATCAAGAAAGTCTTTAAGCCAGGGGCTCTCAGCGCAAGCATATTTCACTAATATTTAATATTGACCAAGATTTGCAATATTGTAAAAAAATCCGTTTATATAACAAGTTAACACAAATCTCTCCTTATTAAATGTGCTACAGCAACTACTCGTCTAACGTCACTGTCTGTGTAGTTGATCCTCGGCCCAACGAGTATAGACGAATTGACCATATTCCGATTCTTTTTAGTTTTCCGAGAAATATTTTTTTTTTTTTGTAAATGAGGTGAAGAATCTTCTACTACCATACGGTCCGCAAATCCTGATACTCTTTTTGTAAAGATGATCCGTGTATTAAGTAGAATTATTGTGGATATTATCGCCTATAGTGTGAATGAGCACCTGCCTTTTATTTCTTCTAACAAAAAGGTTTAGACCACAAACCGTGTCACAGTGAATTATATGATCATTCCATTTATTTAAGTTACAGGTTGTTACGTCAGAACAAAGTTTTTCTACAAAACAATTACCAAATATTCTCTCTGAGCACGGTTAGGTAAACAGATGTATTGATCTCCAATTTCGAAAGGTTAAAGGTTACCTTTTTCCGTTCAAACTCGGTTCGAAGTTATTTAGATTTGTTAATTGAAAAAATACATGTTTTATGGTGAATTACTTTGATATAGAAATAAGTTGAAAAGTAAAACACCTCCTGAAACTCATTTCTTAACGATTTTGTAATGACATTTATTTATTTTATTTTAAGAGTTTCGACCACAAGATTATTTACACCGGATTTACAAAGTTAGTAAATTACAATTGCCAAATTCACAAAATTGCAGTCACAATTAATATAGTTAGTAAATTACTATACTAAATTATTCATTCACTTATACACACTAGAATCACAGCTATCTATATCTATATCTATCAAGCTATGATCATAATATTAATAATTTTTAAAAAATAAAAAATTTTGTTGTTGTGGAATCAATTCTTAACATCTTCTGTAGATCTGAAGAGAATCGGTATGAGTCGAGTATGCCCTATCCGAAGACAGGTTAGGACCACATCTCTCCATGGCAGCTTTAAGTTTCTGGCTGGACGTTTCTCTGTCTGCTGGACCATTCTTAACTTGTCTTTGTTCATCATTCAGCTCTCTCATGATGAATTATTCGTATTGCCACTCTTGTCACCCAATTTCTTTGATCCAAGAAATCCAAGTCTTTATAGCCAGTCTTGTAATGATATAATATTAAAAAATGAAAGTATTATTTTAACCCGTATTTATTTGGTTAAGTACAATACAAGAGTATAGCTAATGTCATCGTTTATTTTTTGGGGGATTAATTGTTAAATAAATAATTTTTGACTATTTTGTTAACCGAAAATATCTCCTAATAAATATGTACTATATTATATGCTAATCGTCCTCTATCCTGACCATTTTTTCCTTTATTGAACATCTAAGTCCTCAACTAATTGTCTTCAAAAATAACATTCTTTAACTGATTATACTGGATAAACCATTGAGCGGAAAACTGATTAGTTTTTATGATTTATGTTTCTCACAAATCATAAAAATAAAGTATAAGCTACAGTTTAGTGAGCGGGAAGGGAAAGAAAATTGTGCTGGGAAAGTTTTGTGTTGTGTATACAGTTGGATGACACTTTAGTGTGTCAAGGAGAGTGTTCATTAATCATTTTGAATGCCTTAAAAGTTTCTGAGCTCTTTCAGAAAGATAGTTACCTCGTAGCAATAGAAACTTAAACTGTATCTAAAGTTTCTCCGTGAAATATGTTATAAAAATCAAGATACCTGTAATGAGAAACGTAGCGGATTAGGCATTTAACCTAAAAAACAACTTATGATAATATTTACATAACGAACGAAAATATCAATTTTTGTTTAACGAGATATTATAGATTCATTAACAATTGAAACTAATCACAACGAAGCACTAATATTATAGGAAACAAGAGGAACTTTTTTATATATCTAGAAATATATTATTTATATGATAGTTTTATGTTGCTAAATA
>NW_027113999.1:115515-116188 GCF_000696795.3 Halyomorpha halys
AGTCCAAGGACAAGTGGTTAAGGCTGGTTCGAGGCTAGGGTCCAAAGTCCAAAACTGCTCATTTACTGCGCCAGAACCGGCCTTTTACCCCTACTGTCGTTCCATCACAAGGTGGACAAAGCTTCTGTGGTTCCAAAGTATATTTAACCCTACTATTGAACATCATAAAACATCACATAATTAAGCATCCGAGAAGTATATGAATCTTATATAAACTAAAATTAAACGGTATGTAGAATGTAAAATAAATAACGGACAAAGAAAAGTAAGTTTGAATAGAACACTGAAGTAGATGGTTCGTTCCATTCATCGCGGAATAATTTATGGACCTCCAGTGGTTCATTCCTTGTGAAATTATCTTGCAAGCAATTTATTTCAAGACTTTTCTAATTGAAAATCTTCTCATTGAACTAGGATAGTAGAACTCCTCGTTAAAATTGAGCTCTCGAGAGGTGGGAGGTTTAACGAGATCATTTTTCTCCAACCCAGCCGTGTTTTGCTGAAAGTCAATCAATATGATATAAAAAATATCTTGAACCACAGCAGCTCTTTTATTTATATTTAAAAAATAATGAATCAGTTAACATTAATTTTTGTACTAAATAATTTAAAACATTATCCAAATTATAGTCTCAAAACTTTTATTGTTTTTACACGTCCAACGTTTCGGCCA
>NW_027113999.1:116693-127115 GCF_000696795.3 Halyomorpha halys
AAAAAATTGCCAGTCTCAAGAAAGAATTTTATGATTATAAATAAATTAATTTTTGTTTCGGACAACTTTTTAATTTAAATTGACACTTTTTTCATTTATAATACAATATGATGAAAAAGTACCAATTTCAATACAGTAAAAATAATAAGTGAACTGCCTAATTAAGGTTCACACAAATATTTCCAAAAAGTGACGAAAAACAAAATTATATTAATTAATGCGGAATTTATGGATGCGGTAAGAATATAAATTCATTTTATCTTACGAAAAGAAAAGTATGCACTTCAAATCTGTTGAAGTTGAGCTCGGTATTGTAACGTTTCGGGCCTATTTATAAAATAAGGACATGTTCAAACAATATATCTGATACCTTAATCAAATTAAAATTATTCTTAACACATTACTCAAGGCTAAGCTTGTTGAATATTTTTAATTTTTGATTTTCATAAATGTTTTGATTTTGTTTTTTAACACTTCTAGGTAAAGTATTTCATGACATTAAATTCACAAATTGATATTTGGAAAGACACCATAATTAAAACCTTTATTATTACTGAAATAAAATGTTTTTTTTAATTAATTGGACCAAATTTATTTCATTTATTTTTTAACTTCATTAAATTTAGTAAAATTAATTTTAAATTGATATTCTTCCGGCCTTAATGTATTCTTTACTAGTAACTCCTCATTCCTATACCTTATAGTTCCGCTACCCAAGACTACATACAAAATTGATTTGGAATCCTTGGAATTGGTCGTCGATTCCGACTGACAACACTTACTAGTTACACAAACGGTCTAAACTACCAACTAATTACAAAAGACTCATTTACATGGACTTAAAATGGCCCATTTGGATTTAAGGAGTCCATTAATCCTTGGAATGCCTCTTGAATCCAATCCTTCATGAAATACATAATACTTTTACTTTGTTATAAATAAAATCATTCGCAAGGACCTCTCAATGTTGTCAATTTCACTTGAACTAGACACCATTCCTTTCATAATAAACTTCCTAACCATGTAAAGCAACTCGATATGACATTTCTACTATACAAATATCATTGAAGTTCTAACAATTATATTGTAGTTTCACCGCATAACTGTAATCATGTCATTGTAATAGAATTCACACCACATTTACTGGTGTGATTTATTAATATTTTTGTAATTAATTCAATACTTGTGTAAAGTTCAATTATATATTCACAAATACTATTTCTTATTAAAATATAAATACACTGTTTAAAATTGACAATACGATATTACTATGGGAATTCCTTTTGTACAGTTTATAATTGCAGTGTAGAAAAATATTATATTATTTCTGTAACTTTGTATTAAACTGTGTTACATCTCCTTACGTTTAAAGGAAAGTAGTTCGAAAAAATGTTTTTCTCCAAATAAAAATATACCTACTACTTTTTTTAATAGCATGTTACTCTCCTCACAACTGTGACAGGAAATAGATATCAACTTACCTCTGGGTAAAGCAAAAACATGTCTGTACATCTATGCTATTGGAGATTTTATAATATTACCTTAGGTTCACAGGAAAGCAGCTTTGACAAATGTTTCTGTTAAAGCCACCTCAAATTGACGATGCCTTTTTCTTAGAAAGCCTTAAAAGGACAAAAAAAAAAAGCTGTTTCGGAAAGTAAACATTTATTTGGCTAAGGTATAAATAAACATAAAGATAAAATAAACAATACAGTTAAAATAAAAAATGAATAAATGCAAAATAAAAGACATTTTAGACAAAAATAAAATTAGCTAAATAAATTATGAAAACAAAAGAAACAAATTTAGAAAATCAATAGATATATAAAATAAACACTGGTCGAAGAAACGTTGATCACTCCGATAGGTCAGAGGAAGATAGATTGCTGTCTACGTGTGTAGCTCACGCCTGCAACTTTCAAACTGGTCCAAAGTTGATGGGCCCACGTCTGTACTTACTCATCAACAGTCGAAAAGAACAAAAGCCAAGATGGCAACATTGGCATTTATTGAGGGGATCTCCTTGTTGTAATGAATTATACGGGCCGACAAATTAGCAACAACTCATATTCCAGCCAAAAGCCAGAAATACAGAAAAAAAAAAAACAGAAAGGTCTGGTTTCGGATATTAATGTCAACTAAAACACTCAAAATGTCCAAACTATTACGTTCTGAACGCAGACAGGGCTAGTTAGAAACTGATATGGGCACTAATTAGCAGAAACTGTTTTAAGAATGAAGATGGCTGGTCTGTTGCTAGGCGAAGCCTTACTTGCTATTACTATCTATTACTTAATTATAAAACAAATATAAATACATATTTTCTTTTCAAATAAGCAAATTCTAATGAAAATTATGTAAATCAAAAATATATTTAATTAAATCAAACACAATAAACTACGTTTATACTATTTACAAAGTAAAATATTGAATATGGCGCTTACAGTTTCCCTTCGAATAAAATTATGGTCAGCAGTTTTTTTTTATAAGCATGTTATTCCCCTTATGATAGGTTTAGAGAATAGTTATGTATAATTCTGGGTAAAGCGATGCCGTTTTTCAATTTCAGACGCTTTTTAAATATTGCTCTATCTTAAAGCCTCTCCTTCCCGTTTTAAGCTTATATTTCAAAATTGATATAGGGCCCTCGCTCTCCGGGGGTTTAGCGGGGCGGGTCAATCTTGTGAGATTGTGACATGTCGTTCATCGACCAACCTACTCGCTGTAATTGTCCGTTTGAAAAGTCAGATAAGTAAGGCTACCATGGAAAACATTTAATTAAAAATGTGTAATAAAGATAAATTGGTACAATCTGAATCTAGTGTTCTTCCTATACCTCTGTGATAAATTTGTATCATTTTTTTTTTTTTTATCATTATTCAGCTTATTTAAGAATTATACGTAAATCTTTTCAATATTTTCTTTATAATGTCTTATATTTTCCAGATCTTTAGTGATCTATATTATATAGTTCAAATAATTGCGTTCTGAATTTATTCTTTTCCTTAAAAAGAAATAATAAGAAATGAGTTTGTAAGGAGAACAACGCCTTCAACTTAACGTCAGGCATTACACGCCTTTTGAATTTGCTGGTAATTAGTATGAGTGGACTGTATTGTAATATTGGAAGGGTAATAAATTAAAATTGGAAAAGTAAAAGGCTTCTATTGAATGATTTACATAGGCTAAGGGGATTGCCAAAGAGAAACATTTCTATAGATGGTTAGTAAATTTTGATTTTTTCTTGGAGTCTCTTGTATAATTATGACAAAGATGATGATGATGAAGAGGAGGTGTTCAGAAGTCAGGTAGAGTTAGAAGAAAAAGGGAGTTAAGTTACCCTGTATTAGTGTATTTGTGAGTAGTTGTGTCAAATGATGAATCCCTCTTGGTTTCCTCATCTTTTCTCCCTAATATCTTTTCCCAATGCCGGGGAACAGCCTCTGAGGTAACTATTCACTCATGATGAAGAATGAAAGATGAAACCTTTACATTGTACCACCAGTTTGATTTGAGCGAGAAAAAAAAATGAATCTTCTATCTCGGAACCTTTTAATAATTGTTTTTATAAATAATTATAATAAGGGTTTACGAACCAAAGGGTGCAATACAGATACCATTATCAATTGTTGCCTACAATTTTATATCTCAACCTTTATGCAGTAGTTTATTACACAATATTTAATGCGTATGTAATCTCTACTGACACATAATACTCTCTAGTTTTCTTCACGAAAGGTATTAAAAACATAAATTTATTAGACTAATCTTCTTATCTACGTTTCATTTGACCCCTAGAACATTTACTTTTGAATAAATGTTATTTTATCGCCGTGGCACCATTGATGTAATTATATTTATCGAGTAGATAACACATAATTTTCAGTTGAGAAGTCCCTAAATCTTCCATTCAAATTACCAATCATCATACCAAACACTTGCATTTCTGTTTGTTTAAAAACTTTAAGCATTTCAGTTCTCGCGAAGGCCGCATTGACAATCCGTAAACGTTTTGATCAGTAAGCATTAAAACGTTTTATAATCTCATTTGTAGATTTATGAACTATAATCGCAAGCTAAAAAACTTCACGACAGAAAAATTACAATTATTTTTTCCATTCTTCTCGTTTCTTCCAGATATCTATGGTCTACAGTTATTCAAACGTTTTCTGCGCCGTTTTAACATATCAGTGTTATATCAATAACTCTATAACGGAAAGAGAATTATTTTAAAAAAATATTTTCGAGACCCATTTCTTTATTAGATTAATTCAGTGTTTTATTTATTGGGTTTAATGCAAAAATATTGCACATTTCCGCCTTTGGTACGTTTAGAAATTAATTGTACTAACAAAATAACCCTTAATGATAATTCTAAACATATCATAATAAAACCATCTCCTCACTTTGGGCCAAAATTAATTTGTGTTCCCTTACAAAGGCTTTGAAAATAATAGAACGGATTTCATCAAATTTATTATTATGAATTTAAACTAGGACAAAGTAACAGCAAACTGTTTGCTTTGTGGAGGTTCAGAGGAAGACAAGGAATCTTGTGGGTGGCCTCTCTTTAATTACGACTAGCTGGAGCCAATAATGAAAATATATATAACATAGAACACAAGACATGGTGAAAGAACTCGGTGGAAACCAATTCACTACAGTAAATTGGTATGACTTTGATAATGACTTTGACTAAAGAAAAATTTATTTGCCAATCAAATACCACACGATAATCCCCGATTAGACTCAGCAAAGTAACGCAATGATATGAGATGAAAATAAAACAGTGAAATTGGTATTTTAGAGATGATGATAAAACAGTGAAATTACTGTTTAAGAGATGATGATATGACAGTGAAATTGGTGTTTCAGAGATGATGATAAAACAGTGAAATTGGTGTTTCAGAGATGATTATAAAACAGTGAAATTGGTGTTTCAGAGATGATTATAAAACAGTGAAATTTGTGTTTCAGAGATTATGATAAAACAGTGAAATTGGTATTTCAGGGATGATGATAAAACAGTGAAATTGGTGTTTCAGAGATGATTATAAAACAGTGAAATTGGTGTTTCAGAGATGATTATAAAACAGTGAAATTTGTGTTTCAGAGATTATGATAAAACAGTGAAATTGGTATTTCAGGGATGATGATAAAACAGTGAAATTGGTGTTTCAGTAATGATGATAAAACAGTGAAATTGGTGTTTCTGACTGACAAAAAAAAATTAGTAATAGTAGAATTTAAAAAATAAATTAACTAATTAAATTAAATTAAACAAATTTAAGAAAAATTAAATAAGGTATAAATGGCGTTAATGACCAATGATTTTTTACCCCAATAAACAAAAACAAGTAATGCAAAGATGCTATCTTTATACGTGTTGGGCTACAATATCCCTAATAAAAGAGAAAAACTTTCAATAAAGGTGATATTTCAAGTGTTAATTAATTTGATATGTCAATTAATTTTTTCAAGTAATCCAAAGTTCTCCATTGCTAGGATAAAAAACCTTTTTTTAAGTTGTCAAATGTGTATTGACTCAGAGGGAAACTATTATTTTTCTGTTTGAAAAAAAATTATTTAAAAAAATTGTAGTTATATATTTCCTTTTTTCAAATTAATTTTAAAATGATTCTAAAATTCGTTAAAGCCAAGAGAGTGTGCTTAATGCGCCACTTCCCTGCTCAGTCTGTTATCGCTGTATAAATAGATTGCTGTTTTATCTGGTCGATTTTCGAGCTGAATTCACCCTATAATTCTCTTTACATTTAGTTTATCGTGAAAATTTATTTTAAATTATGTTACGATTCAGGGGGAAAATGAAAGTTGAATAATTTAAACAAAAAATAGGAAATATTCAGGCCAAATGCCAACATTTTTGATGATTTTAGTCACTAAATGTCGATATAGTCGATACATTTCGTTACTTCATACAAAATTTAGTCGTTTAACATACTTAATTATGGTTTCTACGCATCGATATACCTACATTCCCAAATATTTATATTCAACTGGATATATATGATAGTCAATAATATTTCAAGTATGATATTGTGAATTAAGTAGTTTGTAAGTTAGGAAATTTAGCCTGAGTTTTTTTTTATGTTTATTTACTTTATTGAACTTACAGGAAAATATGCTGTATAATGAGTCAATTTACGACACGTGCCTTTTTGACTGCACAATTTAAAACTTGTTGGTCATAATACATCTTCAAGAGAAAGCTTGTATTTGAAAAATCTAGTGCTGTGCGCGCATCTCAGAACTTTTATTTATACTTTAAATTGAATTATAAATTCTCGCTCGTTTCCGAACACATATTTCTATATTATTCACTGTGGCAATACTGTCTCATATTAATTTTCCGAATGAGCCTTTCAATTGATAGATTGAATAACTCCAATTTCAGCAGTTTTCAGAAAACTATTTTAATAATTTATTTATAATCTTAAATACTTTCTTGAGACTGGTTAATTTTGTTTAAATAAATAATTAATTATAGTCTCAAAACATTTTCTTTTCTTTCTTGGATTTTCTCTTTAGGAAGTCTGGTAAGTCAATTCATAAAATTTTTTAATTTAAACTTCCAATTGAATGTAATTTATATTAAATTAAGTGAAGAATGCACAAATAAGTAATGGTAGAAAAGTGAGAATAGTGTAAAAATGTGACATGATTTCCTAAATGAAATTCAAATTATGAGGTTTAAAGTACATGAACATGGGACAGTGGTCCCGAAACGTTGTACTATAATATGATAATTTAATATAAATTACATGCAGTTGGAAGTTTATTAACCTCAAAAAATTTTTATGGATTATCTTTTCTTTACAAGTGCGACGTTTCGGCCAATTCGGCCATCTTTAGGGACAATCTTAATACAATTTTGGAACTAAATAATTCAAAAATACAACTTCATGCAGACTATTCTGCCCAGGTCAATTCAACAATTTCTCTAGTTAGTCCATTTTCAAATTAAAACAAAAATTTAAATTCACAAAAAAAATCACAGTCACTTATTTGTTAAAACAATGTATTGTTGTGATAAATTTTAATTTATCTGATATTCTTTTATCTGATAAAGAATTTCAATTTTTGTTTTAATGTGAAAATTGACTAATTAGAGAAATTGTTGAATTGACCTGGGCAGAAGTCGCGTTTTTAAATTATTTAGTTCAAAATTTGTATTAATATTGTTCCTGAGCATGACCGATTGGCCGAAACGTCCCACTTATAAAGAAAATAAAATGTTTTGAGACTATATTGGATAAAATTTAAATTATTTATTTAAACATTATAAAGCAACGTAGAAATTTACTAAAATGCAAAAGATAGTTTACTAAAATGTTTATTCTGCCCTTAACCATGAATTCCATGTTAAATCGTTATATAACCAATATAGATTGTAAGAAGGACGAGTTTCTTCAATCTTTTGCATCAGGACCAGCCCTGGCAGAACCCAGAAAAGTGGGGCAAAACTTTGGTTAACATTAAATAGTTTTTTACACTATTTTGTACCTTTATTGACAGCCACCCGGACTATCTCCTTACAATCTACATCACACGGTCAATAATCTTCTTCCAATATTGAAAAAACTATTAAATATTTTATGGAATCAGTCACCCCGTCAACTGAAAGGCTAACGTAAATATTAAGTGAAATTAAAATTTATTTTATAGCTATAAAAGATTTTTAAGATAGTTAATTACTTTAAGTTAACAAAATTAGAAGCACTTTAAAGGAATTTAAAAAAAATCGCCATTTATGTCCTATCAGACTACTTCAATGAGGATAAGACCTGGAAAATTTTAAAGAATACTTTGATTTGATTTACTTTAATAAAAAGTAATTTATTAAATATAAATTTTAATAAAAATCTTTAGGATCGTTTTTGAGGAAATTCTGACAAAATTGTAAAATCGATTATATAAAGTGGCACTTACGGTTGGTCAGTTTTAACGGAATAGTTGCTGTGATACCCCTGGGACTTACAAGCTCCAAATATTTCAGTTTCATACGACTTTTAGTTTTTGAGCTGGCCTGTTCGCAAGCTCACAAATCATTTTGTGAGACTAGGTTGTTTCGGCTCGAGGGCTCTTAAATCGAGCATTTCCTTTCAAAACTCGAATTCGAAATTTTTCACGATCTCAATTTTCCCGCTCTCTATATATTCCATATATAGATAATTGATAATTAAAAATTGTAATTCATGTGTTTAAAAGAAAATTATAAAGAATTAGTTGAATTCAATGTACACATATTTAAAAATATTGTCTTTGAAAGTTGAGTTTTCTTTAAAATAAATAACTGAATTATTTAAAAAAGATTGACCGACACCATTGTTTTTGACAATTGTAAATAAAGATTTAAAAATAATTTATTTTTTAATGTATACTGTCACTATTTCCAATAGCACTTTATTTTTCTGAACTACTGAACTTAAATATTTTAAAATATTTTGAAAAATAGATCATTTTATTTTTTTTGTTTTCTAAAACATTTAACTGAATTACTGATAATCTTTTCGACAGAAAAGGTGTACCAAAATATTAATTAAAATAATGTATGTCTTTTAGAAAATAAACTTTTCAGAGAAAATATATAAAAATTTAAATAGTGTTAAAAAAAACAAAAAAAAAACATTGGTTTTAATTATATATGCTTATCAAACTTTTTCAGCAAAATAGTATATTGATATTTTTTATAAACATTCATGAAATAAATAAATAGTAATATTTGAGATGTAATGAACTAAAGTTTTATGAATCATGAAAAACCTATTTTTCATATATTATAAAGTATAGTAGTATAAAAACTATAAAACGTATTTTTATTAAATATTTATTTGCTTTAATATAGGAAAAACAGAAGAGCTCGTACACCTTTATCAAATGATTTATATCAAAATTAAAATGAGAGAATTGTGATGCTACTAAGTTTGATCATAAATAATAATTAATTATCTATTAATTCATCCCCAACAATTCATAAATATTAGGATATTATTTTTAGACAAAACTATAAATTCCAAATGATGTATCTTTATATTCATTGTTAGAAGTATGTCTTTTCTAGTTTTTTTTTTTTTTTTGTTTTTTGTATAAAATAAATCTACTTCTAGGAAGACAATTTATTGCTTTAAAAAAAGAAATAAATGCCTTTAAAATATTTTGTTTATTTAAGACTTGCAGTTTAAAAATTGCTTTGTAAAGAAAATAAAAAATAGTAATTGAAGGATTTAACAAGAAACGAAAGTAGGTTCTATCTTCGGAGAGCTAGGACTAACTTATATTATTTTGTGGCCTATCTTGTAATTATAATTACTTTTGAACATGTCCTTTATGAACGTGTTTCTCCAATTAAAGTTTTAGATTAATTATTTAATGGTATTATTTCTTTTTCTTTTCCTCTTTTTTTTTGGAAATAAATTATTTTCCTGTAAGTACATGGAAACTCTATAGGTAGCTACAATAATCAAATCTTATGTTACAATACATCTTTCCGAAATTATATTTTTGAATTAAGATAAAGTCTTAATGGATGTGGCACAATGTCCAAAGAGATGCCTGTAACTATTTTTTTTCACAACATAGATCCATCCACGTTTCTGGAAACCTTCAGTCCCAGTTTTTCAGACTCATTTTTTTTAATTCGGAATTTATATATTGATTGTTGTTGCTCTTAGCTCCTCATTATTGGAGCCAATTCTTTAACTGTAATAACTAGAGATCGGATTTTCGTGCAATTAAAATAATTTATTCCCAAGCTTCTAATTTAGCTTAACCATGATAGAAATGTGAACCTTAAAACGGACGTACTATCGTTATCAGTTTTTAATTGAAGAAAATTGTACGATTTTCGCACATTTTGAAATTTTACTGCATAAAATTCCATTTTTGTTTTAACAATGAAATAATTGTAATAAAACATATCGAAACCCATCAGTAGCAACAAAGCTATTAGAAAATCATAGTTAAATACCAGATTTTAATATATATAGCAAATTTATTAGGTTTTTAAACTAATTTTTGTTATATATCCGAATGATATATAACAAAAATCACTCTAATAAATAAAATAATTTAAACTGAAATTTAAAAAATTTCACATTTTGCTTTCTGTTGACTATACTACACGATTTTCATTATTACTGTATATTTTGCAATTTTTAACCTAAATTAGGACATTTCGATTATAATGATAAAATTGAATGTTTGAATTAGTTTCCTACGCTGCTGTATGTATGTTAGTATTTATTTATTTAATTACTTTTTGTTAATTAATTCATAATTCAGAATAAAAGAATATGAGGTAAGGGAAAACCTTGTTTAGCAACTGAATCGTCTAATTTAACGTTAAAAAAATAATTATAATAACAAGTAAACACAGTCATAAGATAATCATAGGTAATATAA
>NW_027113999.1:127165-128481 GCF_000696795.3 Halyomorpha halys
TAATATGTTGTAATGGAATGTTTATATAATGTAATATAAATCATTGTTTGTTACCGTTTTAACTAGGAATCCGACTCCGCTTCAAGCCCTTCATTATACTGTCTGAGTTAGTTGTGGTTAGTAGTATTATCATATTTGAATTTTCTTTATTAGTTTTAAATGATGAGTATTAAGTGAGTTCACATTAATTCAAACCAGGTAAGATAATATTTTCGTGTATTGATTTAATACTCAATTTTACACATTTAAAGTATATACTGCACGATTTTGGGCTTTCCAAAAGTTTTTCGATTTTTTACTGCACGACAATCCCGTCTCTAGTAATAACTATCGAGACAGGCAATTCCATCTCTTAAAAAACATGAGAAGTAATGATTGTAGCAACAAATGTCTGATAAAAAAAGAAATAATTATTCTTTAGCTACAAAATGGTACAGGTAAGTTAGGATTCCCTCCTTAGCTACCTCCTTTTTGACCTTAACCCTTCAATTTTCAGTTTTTCTCTGAAAACGACTTATAGTTATTTACATCCTACTGTTCTTTACGAATTTATCGAAGTAACCTTATCATAACATATCTATAAAGATTATATTTTGTCTTTAGATATATAATAAACTCCTGATACTATTCCTGACAAATTATTCTTTTAATCTCCATTAAAACAAACCTCCTTTGTAATTCTTTAATATTTGATTGAATAAAACAAACCGATAATATTAAAAAGGGTTCAGCAGGCAATAAATTGGAGCCACTTAACTCGTATAATACAGCGTTAAATAATTCAACGTTTGTTGACCTTACATAATGCTGGACACTAAACAAATGAAAGTAATATTTTAAAATCTTGATGTTAATTATTATTCGTGAATGATTATATATATTTTAATAAAATCCTAACATAAAGGATTCCGTTGCATTTTTTCTTACATAGTATACATAATACATTGATCAACTTTTCGTCGTCCTGAAAAGCTATCTCCAAGTTTCTATACCATTTTACAGTGTAAATAAAATTAAATAATTAAAATGCATTATAGTAAATAAAATATCCGGCATTGTATCTGAAATAAAAATTTCTTATTCTTATAATTAAAGAAAATATAGTGTCTTGAGACTTGACTTGGATCCAAATTATTTTATTTAAAAATATCAATATATCTTTTGTAACAAATTTGTAAAAATAATATTAATTTCCTTCACTATTCAGGGACAAGCTCGCATCAGGGTTCTCCAAGCTAAATGTAAATATCTTAAACAAGAATGAGTCCGTTTAATATATTATTTTACTTCATTATTGTTTGATTATTATTAGTATA
>NW_027113999.1:128576-139944 GCF_000696795.3 Halyomorpha halys
ATTTTGATATCATTTAATTTATACATCTCGGTAAATATGAAGTGAATGAGTTCCTGACATTATTAATGTCTGAAGTATATGATAACATATACAATAAGATACACATAATAGAATACACATATAATATTATACAATAAAAATATAAAAAATATATTGTTTTGTGTATAGCATCTTAGATTACATGTCTAATTTTTTCCTGCATAAAAGATAATTATTTATATGATTTGAAATGTTGTCATTTAAGCATTGGGAGCTGTTGTAAAAATAAATAAATAACTGTCTTGTAATATATAAAGCTTAGTAAATTATAATACTTTTAAAACATGCTTGGTATCAATAGAAGAATGCAAAAGCAAAACGAGGTATTAAACATTTTTCTAATTGTTCAGGAATCATGCGAGTTCGTATTTTTTTCTGTTTTGTCTTTAACATCGGGTCCATCACCCAAAAATCTCTCACAAACCATTGCTGCTCACTTTTAAAAAAGATAAAATCGAAATGCCTCGTTTTCCTTTGCAGTTTTCAATTTCTTTCCAAGAAACTTAGCCATTTCAAGCATATTAACGTCTTGGGTACAATCCATCGGGAAGAATATAAACATTAAATAAAATTAAAAATTATATATATATATATATTCAACCAAAAAATAGAAAAGTATTTAATTGAGCTTGCTATATAGATAGTTCTGATCACCAAATATTAAACAGTATAAGTTCAGTACAACAAAACGTAGGGACCTGTGCGGTTGATAAGAGCCGTATCTAAAAGGAAGCACCGTCCATTTCACATGATAACACATACTTCTATCCCCACGGCAATATTACCTCTTCCACATTTCGTATTTATAATAGTTCATTCGTCCATACTCATAATCAACTAGATAGTTTGTGTAGTATTCGTTTAACAAGATGACATATGTTGGATGTAACAGTTATTTCGTCTGGTCTCCTACAGTTGGTTTTGAGTGTATAATATGCTTATTGTTTGACACATGGAATTATCGCTAATATTCTATAATATGCATAATATATCATTGCGAATAACTGTCATAATACAAAGCGGTGTACCCTACAACCCGGGCGTACTTGATTTTCTCCCTCACAGACTTAAGACAAAAGACGTGAATACTCACTGGAGAAGAGGAGACAGTGGCCCGGGATGAAGAGTACGGATATGAGGCAGAAGAATATCATTCTCAGCTCCTGTGGCAGCTGCTTCAGAACATCTTGCCGTCCGACCTGACCAACTCCACTAGAATCAATACCGCGGAGGCCCGCTCCGCCCGTCGGCAGCGCCACCTGCCCACATTCATACCCTCCATTCACCTTTCCCTCCCTTGCCCACTCAATTTATTATTTATTTTTGCACAACCCCTTAACGAATAATGGAGACTCCAATGGAAGGAGACGGCTGAATGCTTATAGGATTCATTTAAATTTATTCCTTTAAGCAATGATTAGAATAATAAGTAAGTAATAAGCAGAGCTCGGGTTTTTGCGTAATAAAAAACTCCAAGAATAAGCCATAAGAGATGCAATAAAAATCCATACAATATATAGTGGAAACCATTCAAATATACAATTAATGTGCCTACAAAAAAATATTGAACTAAGAAAGAATTTTTTTTTTAATACTTTTATTGAAATTTCCAACTGTACAGAATAATACATTTGATCTCATTTATAACGGAGTGATACAGGCGTGTAGAGAAACTGCCCATTGGTAAGCAATCTAATGATGTTTTTACATAGCAGGTCTCGTTGCCATCTTCTTTTCGAGCGCCTCGGAGGATGGTCAGGAATGGTAGAGGAAGGTTAGAAACTAGTGGATTCGGGTGGTTATGGAGTTTATAATGGAAGGAATGATATCTGGCTCGGGCTGATTTTATTTGTGATAAAGTAAAGCGCATTGAGGATTTTACGAAGGATTTTGGATTGTAAGGATTGGATACGAGAGGAATTCGAAGGTTTAGTGGAGCCCCAAAGCTCAATTCCCTATGTACAGATTGGCGTTATTACAGTCATGTTGATTAGTCTTTTCTAATGAATTTGAAGTTGAATACGTTTTTCTAGTAACTGCTGTAACAGTCGAAATCGGGGTGTAGTCTCCTTTCGTTTGCCCAGATGTAGTCCAATGTAGCGGATCTCTTAGGGAGGGTTAAGAGCAGCATTATTAAAGGAAACTGTAAGGCAGTTGGTAGGTTTACGACGAAGGGTAAAGGTGATTTGAAGGGATTTGTTGGGGTTTATTTTAATCCTCCAAATACGACACTATTCTTCAAGGGCTGTGATATGGAATTGGAGAGTTTGGGATGCAATTAAAGGGTTATTATTAACTGCGAGCACACTTGTATCATCAGCATATGTGGTGAAAATAGGGTTAGGATTGTTTGGGTAAACAAATTTGACAAGTGGTCAAAACTTAAGTATAAAAATAAAATAAATACTTAAAACATTATTCAAAAAACAACAAACTGCAAATAATTTTTTTACTTAGAGCTTAATAAATATAAATTTTGAAATATTAAATGTTAGATATTCATCTAAACCAGGTCACATAGGTTATTTTATCGAAATTTTGTACTGCCCGAAACAGCACGTTTTGGGGGTTTATTCACGGTGTTTATTTATTTTTCTCTCAAAATTACATGTGTTAATGATTTAAAAAATAAATATAAATTATAGATTTTTAATGTGTTTACGAGTTTTCGGGACTAAGAATACAAACATTAATTTCTCCAAACCTGTGAATTAACATCCTGTTTTCGTTTTATCAAGACATTTCCTTTGCGCGTTTTTTCCTTTAACCCTCCAAGATAAATCTCTCTATATTTTACCTACATTTACCACTGTATTTTAGCGTACTTAAAATTAAGCATCTTATGAGAAGAGGGATATTTCAAAATTCTTTAAATCCCTCTTAAATAATGGTCTAAATAAAGAGGATAAATAGAAAACTGCCCCTAGTTGAACTCTTTTCGTAGAATAGTGTTGTAGAAGGCCGAAAATAATAATGGAGATATTTTTACTACTAATACAATAGTTTATTTATTTGAAACATTATTTTTTAAAGTGGTGTAAGTCCACTTTTGAAAATTTAAATCGATGCAATTATTTTTATAAAAACATCCTTTCATGTTTATTTTCAGTTACCTCTTCCAATTTTTTGGACGGAAATACAAGTTTTACGGTATCCTGGTTATAAATATTCAAATCAGGCAAAATAGTGTTTGTTTGTGAATGCTTTGTTAGAGAACAGCCTATATCAAAATTGAAAAGTTGTATGACACTGAAATTACGTGTGTGTAGTAAGCATGGTATAGAATTGTCCCACAATTAAAAAAAAGTGATTTAACTGTTAGCAGCAGATGTACATATAACTGGAAAAACTATTTTAACTCGTTCCAAAATTGTGAATTAAAAAAAATGGTTGCTGGTTTCGGAATCCTACGCCTTATTTGATATCTATAACTCTTTTGACTAATTTATAAAGAAACAATGCTTGACTTTAAATATAAAAATTTGGCGTGGTACGTACATCATGGAAGTTTCACTTAGCACTTTGCAGAGGTGGCCAACCCTTGGTACGCCTTAAACATTTTTCTTGTCCGCGCGATTCATTACGTTTTTAAAAAATTTTATGATTTTTAATGAACTTATTTTATGATAGCCAAAGTAATAAAAACTAATGAATTAAAAAAATATATCATTTGTGCATCTATATATTTATATGTTTCATTTTATCAATCTACATATCTTTACAATGTTCGTTTCATATCGTTATTATTACATTATCTATATTTACATTTTAGAATAATACTAAACACAATATTAGTAACCAAATATGTTTCAATTTTTCACCCCGAAAAAATGTCTATAGTGGGTCTAAATCTAATATGGGAATAAATCATTTTATATGCGTGGCTCACATAGTCATTGGATACTCCTGACTTCCGAGTTTGAATCATAGCTTGTTTCAAATCCGAAAACTACTTCATTATTTTCGATAGTGGTATTTCTTTTCCTATATTTCCATTTGTAAGAAATATATTCTATTGATTAGGTAAAAAAAAATACTATTACTATATTTTCGTGTTTTTATTGTTGTTATGTTATGAATTTTATATGTTGTTACAAAGAATAATTTTCTCCTTTAGTTAAATATACAATTACTTCGTATTATGTATCTATCGATTGTTTATTGCTGCTTACAAGAGATGATTCATTATTTCAGAGGTAAAGAGTATAAAATATACATTCTGGATTTACTTTGACCATACATAATTATTTATCATGTAGTTTAATTCAGTACTTGATCGTTAATTGTTTTGGATTTATATCCTATTCATATCCGATGCATGAATAGATTTTTTTTATAGTTTAGGAGTTATGCTATTTTTTTATATCTAATATTTGTTAATGTCAGTATAATGCTATTGTTAATACTCCGAATGTATTTATAATTTTTTCTAAGCATATATATATTATATATTTAAAGTATTTATAATCAATTATATATAATATATTTAATGTATTTATGATCAGTTATTTAGTAAAGTAATGCATACTAATTCTGTATTGTCTGTCATTGTCCTTCCTTCCGATAGTCTTTGACGAACAGTATCGACAATGCAAACATGAATGTGTAATATTTACAAATGTTTATATTATAATTAATATAAACACATTATTACAGGATAATTGTTATTAAAAGCTATATAAAACCGGCCCACTTTTGTCAAGCATTAATGCTATCAAATATATCATCCTTTATGGCAAAGAGGCTTCAACATTTTCAGAAAAGCATCGACATTGAAATGCAAAGACGTTGTTTTAAGTACGTCTACACATTTGCCGAATATGGCGAAGCGTGGGGATGGAGTATTTTGGACTAGCAGGTAAATATTTTTCTAAATTTCTGTCTGATCCGCCCTAGTCTAAGTTTTTTGGCACAAATCAAAATATGCGTGTCATATTTATTTTATTTAAACTGAACTATATTTGCTTTTCATTTGTAATAATAAATCAGAAACCTTGGAAAAGAAACTTTTATTTTTAAAACGGTGACAAAAATGTTTGAAATTATTGAACACAGAAGTTTCAAGTAGGAATCAATTTAGTATCCCTAAGAATAGAATAGGTGTTAATTTAATCATTTATTTCCAAAAACCACCCAAATGATATGAGTTGAACTGGCTTAGAGCAGTTTTTGAAAATAAACGACTCCCTAACATTATGCCCTAATTACTAATTTAGAAATATTATACAAATAAAGGGAGTTGCGGCAGCACTGTAGTAAGGCGTGAGGCTACTAACTCCAGGGATCCGAGTTCGAATCCGGCTGGGCAGAAAATTATGTTCTGTTACACTGTAGCCGTGAGTCAACTCCTATGGGATAGGAGCCCTCCTGAGGTCCACCTAGCCTCATAAATTGGGTAGCCTTAATTGGGTCAAAAATATCTAGTGGTCGAGTGTGATTCTGACCAAGTCACCTCCTTGCACAAGGTCTAGTACCAGTCTTCCTTAGTACTGAACCCCTGACCCTCTATAGGTTGTAGTGGTATAGATTTTAATTTTTTTTAATACAAACATAAGATTATTTAAAAAAAAACCTAGTAAAGGCTATTTATAATATTTTAAGTAAATCCTTTGAAGGAGTTCTATTGTCTTCGCTGATTGTAGTTTTACTTCTTTAAGATCTATCTTCCAATTATACTTCGCTAAATTAAGTTTATACAGATTCAATTATAATATGAACTGTGGCAATATAAATGTCACAGTTCCACCTCTTTTTTCAATTTAGACGAACACTTTACTATACTTTTAACGAGCTATACATACCTTCTTCTTTGAGTCTAACCTATCCTCTCTGGAAAGTAAGGGTACAATTTCCTCAATTCATCCTTTGTGTACTCAATAGAACATGATATGTATAAATTACATATTTTTCAATTATTTTCACATATCTTGGAAATATTTTTATTCAATCTCGAAATTTCGGCTCCAGTGGACAGAACACCTCGTTCTAGCAAATAAACTAATATTTAATTGTTCTTTATCATTCATATTTACAAGTTTACGAAACCTCACAGCCTTATATTTCCTTTAAGCTGTGACCTTGATACAATGAAGAGTCCATAATTGTCTTCTATTTATGAATACGTAATAAACTACGTCAATATTAATAAATAAATTCAATTCATCCTATTTTTACTTCAGTAATCTTATATAAAGTAATTATTACACTCAGTATTACAGAATATCTAATCGTCGCTTAAGATGTTAGTTCACCTTGCTCAGAAAAAAATTGTATAAGATTAAAAAAAAATGTTTCATTTTAGAGACATCTTGAAGAAAAAATTATTTAAGTATCTCCCACAAAAGAATGGTTGAAACAATATATGTTTAGAAAGACGCGTCGATTTTTAATAATTTTTTAAATATTAAAATAAAATTGCTGATTTTCTTGAGTTCAAGGTAACACAGCTAAAGCGATATAGAAGTTCAATGGCCAAACTTACAATATTCTCCTTTTTCATTTTCTATGTACATTTTAGTGTTCCCTTCACTCTTATGGATAAATTACATACATTTTAGGAAGAAGATAGTTGACCGTATGAAGTAGATTGTTGGAATAGTCCGGGTGGATTGTAGAAAGATGTACATAGATTATAATCTGTATCTAATATCTTATACATGTACTTCAACATTTATCTCATATATTTGCCTATTGTAATATTAGACAAGAGATCTGATGATTCTGTCATTTAACCTATCTATTTATTATAAAAAGTCTTACCCTTTTTGAGGGGTAGCGAAGGGAAATTTTATAATTAAGAACGGATGCCCGATTTGGCAGTTGTCACCTCTGCTTCAATCAGTCAGGCACTCCAATCTCTGTTCCAATCTGTCAGGCACCCCCATCTATGATTATTTGTTATTTTTATTAATTTTCTTAATGTTTACTTTTCCTTGCTACCCCACCTTTACCATATTTATTTCACCTTCTGATTACTTTTTTACTCTTTACCACAGTTATAATTCTAATTCTAACGAATATTTTTCTACAATTTATTACTCTAGTTTTATTTTTAGAATTCTATCAAACCTGGCTGTATCGACTAGTGACTAGTTTCTGGTCCTGCTATATGTATTTTTCCTTAAATCATTATTTCTTTTATATATTTTATAAACAAAACAAAAAATTATTTATTTTCGTATTTTCTCTGTATATTTATTTTAATGTTTTGTCAATTCTTACAATCTTGTATCTTGTTTTTCATTTAGCTCTCACGAAGCCCTGCAAAGTACGGTGAAACCTTGGTTAACAATAAATAGTTTTCTTTTACTATTTTGATACCTTTATTGACCGCCACCCGGACTATCTTCCTACAATCTGCTTATATACAGTCAATTAAATTATCTTCTTCTGGTATTGAAAATACTGTGAAAGATGTTGTGGAGTAAGTCATCCCAAAAACCATGTCTTGTCCACACGTTTTCTGGGTTGGTGGAGTTTATGAATTCGAGTGCTCGAGCTCTGAATTAAGGTTGATTCTGGTCACTCTTCTTTGTGATACCCGGAATCGATATGTGAGTAGAGGGTCTGCAGAGACATAGTCATGGTGAGGAGTCGTCTATCTTCTTTAATTCAGGCTGGATTTATTCTAACTGAAATTCAGCCCTTATTGATCGAGTTTTGTGAAGTAGGGTTTGTCTTTTTATACGATTCTGTATCCTTGGTTCAACGCGATCCTTTAGTGGGTGATTGGGAATGCTTTTAGTGTAGCTTTTGTGTTTAAACTAAGCATTTGTGTATGTCTTCTATCCTCCAGTCCAAGAAGACCCGTAATAGACTCCATTTAACTTATTGGAGTAGATTTCAGAGCTCGGGTGATTATCCATAGTCCCTGATTTTAGACAAAAGAGGCCAAATGGAAATCGGAGTTTGCTGCAACTTCTCAGCTCAGCCCAAGAAGTGGTACGCTTGTATTGGGTTGATCTGAACACAGATCCTCTTCCAGGGGAATAACTGAGAGATCTATTAAGCTCAGGCTGAGTTCTCGAGGACCATATTGACCCAAGGCTGTCCTTTCGCGGTAAAGAACCGCATCCTCTTGGAGGTGGCCCTGCTCTTACTAAACACGACGGATCTAGACCGAAATGTTAAAAAACATCCCGGTGGGTGGCAGTATCACCACTAGTACTGACTTGGAGCCGAAAGCTATATAAGGCAGCTGAATCTCTCTTCAGACATCACTAGGCTATGCTGAAGAATTGCGAGGGGACAAATTCTTAAAAATTACGCTGAAGTCGGAGGCAAGTGGCCAAAGTTGAAAAATAGTTACCAAAACATCTTTCTTGATGGTTTGGAAAACAAGTTGCCAAGCAATACTTCCCAAATATGGCATGATTTGTGTAAAGATATTATTTTGTTATAATATTAATATCCAATTTATTTCAGTAAATTCCGTAGGTAAAATATAAAGAGTCTCCTTTGGAATCTCCATGCCATATGTTGCAGCCCCAGCTGCCCTTCCCCCCTCTCCCCTTATTAATTGGGGTATTTCCTACTTTGTTCCTTCACCAGATCACTAGGCGTTGGGAGACAAATGGTCATGCTTTTAGGTATTTTATTGCTAATTTGAATTATCTCTTTGAGTACAAGAGCCCAAGAGGAGAAAAATCAAGTTATTTCACCCCAATTTTGGATTACTTTAATGAAAATTATGCATAATTACTAGTCAAAATTGATGAGTTAGTTAGGGCAAATAAAAATGGTGACTGTTTCAAAATATTAAAAAAAAAAATCAATTTTCATTCAGAGCTCCATATCTTTAAAACTATCAACATTAGAAAACTTAATAAGACATCATTTGTTGACGAACTAATTTCTTCATTGGTATGATTTAATATTTTTGCAATAATTTTGTAGGTTATATAGATAAAAAAGTTCTCATTCACATGTAACTTTATTTTTTAGGTTCAGAAGTGAAGAACTATCTATTAAGATGGTGTCCTGTTAAACTAAAGTAACAATTGCTTCATCCAAAAAGTCTTGTTATTCTTTACTCACTCAACATTACAGTGGGAGTATCATGAGGTAGATAGTAAAACAATCAATATTTCTTTACAGTGTCCAACATATTTTTAAGATAGCCATTCACACAAACTCAAACATCATTTCTAGAATCTGATTTACTAGAAAAAGAACAAACTTCATTATCAGATTCGCCTTGTTCACATTGCATTTATTTATTGGTTTTTCTGGAGTTGTGAAAAAGGTTATCCTATCCATTATATTCCACATAGAACAAAAATTTAAAAGAATTTCATTCTGATTAAAAATTAATTTTTTTTACTTGACGACTAAGGTGAGGCCGTATCTGATCCAGAAACCAAGATTGTCGCAAGGATATGTGATAAATAAGGTGTGGTAGAGGCTAATTGAAAAATAAATTCCACATTAATATCATCAGTAAGGTGCCAAAAAGATTTCGTCGGAGGGAGCGAGATTGTTCCTTATTCAAAAACTCACTTTTAGGCATATACTATTTATTCTCCTGTGCTTCCTTCCTTCCTACCTTCTGCTATAGTCCGCTTAATCAAAACATTCAACTGATTTTGCACTACTAAAATATGACATGTGCACTGCTGGTCAAAATTTTAATACCACCTGTTTGGTTATGCAAACATTAACACCAAGATGATACTGGCATATTTTTAATATAATCAATAAATTTTTAGGTTTTATTCATATTTTCTATTAAGTAATTCCTCCTTTTGTTAAGCTTTGTCAATTATTTAGGTAAAATTATTAGAATGTTAAAAAAAAAAAAAAAAAAAAAAAAAATTTACTTGTCAAATTCAGTTACTTTATGAAATAATTTTTTGTATGGAAACTATTAAATGAGAGTAAGTATGTTACAAGATTAAGAATCTTGATTTATAAATTGAATAAATTGCGAAAGAACTGATACCAGGATCGGATCTGACCCCACTTTACATTCTTAAGCTTGATATTTTGCTATTCTAGGTTTCTGTAAAATCAAAATGTGATTTAAGAACACAAATACATATGCTGTAAATATATATTACAACATATACAAATACCATACATCACATGAACAATATAATCTAATTTAATATATATATTTACAAAAATTACAATAGCACAAATCAGAGTTTAAATACAAAAATCATTTCAGACTGTACATAAAGAAGTATTTCATTATTATTATTATTATTATTGTCAACAAAATATGAAAATTCTTCATTAAAATTTTTAATTCATTCTTCAACTGTGGTTAAATAGAAATGAACCTTAAATAAATCACAGTACAGAATGAAATGTACCAATTTACTTTCCAAGAAAGAGCACGAAATTTTTCTAGGATTGAGTACTTCACAGCATAAGAGAGAATAGAGTTTCTTTGCATCGACTCTAACGTTGCTTTCTGCATCACCTGTTCACATAATAAATAACATTGTGCAATAAAATATCAAGTGTTGTTAATAAAAAATAATGAGAAAACAACCATGTAAAAATAAACAAATACTTTCATTAGCAACTCTTTTTGATATTTTAATTATTATTTCAGTCACATAAATAGCTTATTAAATTTAGCTGCTGGATAGCAATATTACATTATAATGGATTGTTTATAAAAGACTTTTATACTAGGTTATTTTTCTTATTTTAGTAATTTTAAATCATTAATTTATAAAGTCAAGCTATAGTATATTGTGAAAAGTCCAGTGATGGGTAAATGTCACTCATTGTCTACTTTGTTCTGCTCCTGTTTAAATTAAAACCTATTTAAAATAGTTAGTTTGTACTTTCTCGCTCTTAATTATATTTTCTATACATAATACTGCCTTTAATCAGCATGGATTAGAAAGGCAGATACCAACAGGTGAGTGGGAGATTAACAATCCCAAATCAACAAGCCGCTCAGTCAATCCTCCCACCCTTTGTGTTCAGCTACACTGGAAGCCATCGACCCAGGCTAGCCACAACAAATTTTATTCTAAGCCAAAACAAGAAAAAAAAACGATATGGTTAGACAGTAACTATGTTGACAGCTAGAAGCATCTATAGACAAATTGCGATTTCACATTTATAGAGCTTATCTTATATTTCTTACACCAATGTATCAGGTTGCCTGCTTTTTCAGGGTTTTTTTTTTCTCTTGTAAACAATATATTTTTATATATGTATATATAGTTGACCGTAAAAATTAATATATATAGGAAGATGGTCAGGGTTGCGGTCAATAGTGAAACAAAAATAGTTTACAACTATTTATTTTCCAACATTTCGCCCCACTTTGCAGGGCTTCATCAGGGCTAAAAAGATACAAAATGAA
>NW_027113999.1:140694-147773 GCF_000696795.3 Halyomorpha halys
TTTCACATGTTTCTATTAACTTCTTTCACTTATCATTATCATCACTATTCATTACCATCACATTCTTTCACTTATTTTAAATTTTTTTATGTACTTTTTTTCTACATCACACCTTGTACTTTTATATATATTTTTATTTTATTTTGTAAACTTTCACTTCTGATTGTTAAATTACCTTATCTCACTTTATGTTATTCATGTTACTCCTGTTATCTTTACTATTACTATTATCAGTGTAGAACTACGATTATTTTTTCACGATATATAAATACTCAGTTGTTATCATTGTTTATTTATTATTCTTACTTTTCTTTGTAATTTTTTTTTTTTTAGATATAATCTCCTATTATTTGTAACGATATTTGTCATTCTAATTTTACTTAGTTATTATAGTTATTATTATTATCATGTAATTACTCATGTACCGTATCATTCTGTATTTTCTCTTATCATTTTTTATTTTTCGTCATATCTTTATCACTACTTCCTGTATACGTAGACGTATTTGAAATCGTTATAAAACCGTTACTTGCTTCCCATCTCCTCCCCACTCTTGCGCACTTCCGCTTCAATGTTTCTGTCTGTTCAACTTATTCATTTGGACAGGTATGTTGTCCTATATGGCTCTCTGCTCATTTATTGTCATTTTATTTCATTATTATTATTTTTATTATTCTTTCATGACGTTTATTTTATCTCTGTATATTTATATATATATTTTTTCTGATGAAGCCCTGCAAAGTGGGGCGAAATGTTGGAAAATAAATAGTTGTAAACTATTTTTGTTTCACTATTAACCGCAACCCTGACCATCTTCCTATATATAAATATATTTTTATGTTTTCCATTCCATCACATATATCTTTTACTTCCCCACAATTCTTATTAAGTTAATTTCAATTTTTTCATTATTTATAAAAACCGAGGTTTGATTTTGAATTTTTTTTATTTCCTTTTTCTAATATTTGTTATTTTTATGTTTTGCATAAATTCTCACATTTACAATTTTATATTTATCTTCTCTTAGTATCATTTGTTATTTTTTTAAATTTTTTTTTTTTTACTGTTTCTTTGTTTTCAATTCTTTTTTCACTATCTTATGGTTGTTTTTCCCCTTTTTTGTTTTCAGCCCTGTTGAAGCTCTGAAATTCAGGACAAAATGTTAGTTCAATTAATAATTGATTATTAATGCCTTTAATAATTTTCTTCTTAATTTATAATAAAATGTTTATAGCCTCATTTCATAACCCTAGTTTTATTTTTTCCCCAATTTTCTACATCATATGGGTCATTTTCATGATGACTATCTGCCCTAGGTTTTAAAAAGTTTGAAAATTTGTATATCAGACTATCAATCCCATTCAATATTGGTCATAAACTAATTTGGGGCTTGTGAGGCTTTATTAATTAAATAATAAGATTTCTGTAGGCCTTTTATCTATTTATTTCTAAATTAATGTATTTTAGTTTTTGCAGTAATGGATGTAGTCCTCCATCTTTCAGTTTTCTGCAATTATCTAAATTTATATTATTTTGACACATATTATTGAAATAAGACTCATTTCCATAATTTCACAACTCCTAGATGACCGACTCCTAGTTCTGTAGTGTCACAACCTGGGCCCTGTTTCTACTATTAGTCTTGTCGATTTAGCTTGATACAATTACACTGACTTGTACAATAGTAACTTGTACTTCAATACTTTTTAACTCCTGTAATATCACTGATATTTATAGATTTAGTGATAGGATATTTATAATATAGCATTGTCATTCAGTCATTTTCTTTTGAGACCAATAACCTAGCAGTATACTTTGACAACATTCTCATACCTTTCGATGGTATCCTGAACACACCCTCTTTGTTGTTGGTTGTTAATTTTTTTTTTTTTCCTTTGCCGTTTAAAATGGTATCCATTTTTCTTGGGTTTTATGGGCCAAATGCAAGCATTTTTGGTTGAGCCAATAGTTAAAATGACATGACTTGAAAAGACCAAACTAACACCATTTCAAAGGTAGTGTTTTAGGCTATAAAACATATTATAATTACATATAATATATTCATACTCCTAATGATATAAAATGATTGAAGGTTTACACTCACATTTGAAAAATTTCCATTTTCAAACTTTGTTTTTTTTTTATGAGGAGTGCTATTAACAACTGATCTCTTTGTGTTGAGGGCAGGTCCCTAACAGTAGGTCAATTAAAATAAATATTATTCCTAATAATTGTGTTCTTGGTTTTTTATGACTTCTTAAACTTTGAAATTTAAGATTTAATATCTCCACTGCGACTGGAGTTAAAAATCTGAAATTCACAGAAGTTAGTGATTTAGGGAACTTTATGACAAATAAAAAGCTTACTTATGTATTTGCTTGTTTAAAGATTAGTAACTGTTCGAAAATAAGGAAAAACAATAATGTCTGAGCTGTGCAAGTAGCTTTTAATAGTACTATGGAATGATTTTTTTTCACTTATTAACATTTTTCATGCAAAAAAATATGCTTACGAAATTAAAAAGATATCTACTATTTTTATAAGACTGTAATGTTTGCTGCTCGGCAATGTTTGTATTACCGACAATATTTTCGATTAGTCAATAGAAATATTTTAACAATCTATATATATATATATATTTCCTATTTTGGATTTCATCTCATTAACAGATATTGAAATATCTACACAAACTATTTTTGGGATTTTATAAAATAAAGTAGGTTAAACTTTTTTTCTCCAGATATTATTCATTGGAATTCACGCTCTGGCTTTCATTTATTTATTTTTTTATCAGTAATTCTTTCAGCCATTATATAAAATGGAAACATAAACATTTTTTGGATTTGAAAAACAACTTGTGAGAAAAAGTTTTTGTTTAATAAGATCTTATGGAATCATACCTATATCACATGGACATTTTCCTTCTTTTAAAAGCAAAATCAACTATGCCTGAAAGTATAAAAGTATATTTTTAATTTTAAAATTCATTAATGTTAAGGGAACATTAGGATATCGATATATATATACATACAACCACATAAGCCATCAGAAAATGTGTGAAACCATGTACGCCCAAATGTTTTGTTTCAGGATTATTTCATTTTTACATAAATGTAAGGCACAAGGAATTAACTTTTTCGACTTGGTATACTATTGATACGATAGTATTATATATATAACATGATATGCTAAACTAGTTTTTAAAAACTTCAATATGATGAAAATTTAATTTCAAAGAGTTGGGACTTGACAGTTATTGCACACTTTTATCAATAATATATTTTAAATACAAATATTTAAGAAAGAGCCATGTATATTTACCTGCTGCTTCAACCAGTAATACGTTCTTGAAGATTGTATTAACTGTCACAGTTTGGGTGGAACCACTAACCGAGAGCATGCCTTCGTTTGAAGGTTTTAATTCTACATAAGAACATAATTTTTTTAATCTCTCAACGACACTTCGTATTTTTTTCAAGTTTTTTAATTCAATTATAATCTAAAAATAAAGAAGATGTGATACTTGTATGGTTATAAAAGGAAAATAAAGAACTGCATAAAAAAATACTTACATTATAGTTATGGCTAGGAGGGTCATTATATTCACTCCATAATAACCGAGGTAAGACTTTTACAGGAATATCATGAACACATGTTCTAGACATCCCAATATCAGATACCTGAAATATTTTACAAAATTACTTCAGTACCACCTAGTATATTTTGCTTTTTTTTTTACTAAATAATCTTGTAACAGAGAATGTACTGTCTATGTTCATGTTATATGTTTCTTATTCTTTTTAAATGTAATTTTCTCTTGTATGAAATAATTTCACATTGCATTTTTTAGCTTTAAGACATGTCATTACCAAATAACAGATACCATTAATGTTGTGACATCCAGTTGTTTTGGATTATGAACAAATAAAAATTAACTTTTAATAAAGTTTACAGTAAAAAAAAAAATAATAATTATACCACAGGAAAAGATTTTTCTGAGATTAATCCATTTTCACAAGGCTGAATTTTATGAATTTAAGGGAGATAATCATATTAGGTACAAGTTGTATAGCTATAATTCTAAATCTTCTCCTTAGAATGAATACTATGGTACCTCATGATTGCAAGCGACAATCATATAACCAACTTTCTCTTGATACAGAAAATAATAGCCATATCAACCTATTAATTGCACAAGAAAATAGATACAATCATAGCCATGGCCTTGTTATTTTTGAGATACAGTGATCAATAAGTGAGTTATTGCAAACAGGGACAGCCCGGTTTTATTATAATTTCTGCTTGCATGCTTGTCGAAGAGATAAACTCTAACCCCCAATAAATCCTTTATAGTAAGAATGGGGCAAATATATTAATCAGTTTATGGTGTTAGATTATAACACACAACTGAATGAGAACTCAGGATGAGATGAGTCAAAATTAAATAATAAAAAAGTAGGTAAATAAATTAAAAAAAAAAAAATTATTATGATAAAAATATTAAAGTGAAGTTAGTAAATAGGTGTTACGCTTTATGAAGTAACAAATAAATCTTAATGTACAACAATAAATAATAAATCAAGCTTTTCTATAAGATAATGTATGTTCAGAATAGTCAACTACATACCAAATCAATATCCACAGTTAAACAAGGAGATACTTTATTAGTAAGTTTAATTTTAACACTTCTAGCATTACTATTGCCACTTTTCAAACTGCTCAGTGATGATGAAAACATATCTGAAAAAATAAACTTTTAAGAAGCTATATAATACTGTCAAAGTTCGTAAGCTTTAAAATTCTTCTGGACTATATACAAACTATAAAATTTAGAGACACACCTAACGTGAAACCCGTAAAACAAAAATAAGTGACAGCACATCATAAATTTCCGTTATTAACTAATACTAATAAGAACAGAAGAGTATATTGCTAATACATTGCTGAAAAATGATAATTTCCAGCTCCTATCACTGTAATATTATTCATATCACATTACTTTGTACAAAACTAAAGGAAAGGGGAGGAAAATGAATAATTACCTTTTATAGTTTCTTTCATTATCAAAAAGTTATTCAATTAATCATAGAAAAAACATTTTGAAATTACTTTTTCAAAATTAATTTTTGATTTAACTGCAGTTTAAATGAAATAAGTAAAAATAGTTGCTTCACTGCTATTGAGAACAATGTTTGATAAACTATAATCAATTAAACCACTTGTAGTGAAGAATTTCTTAGTTAAAGTCAATATTTAAACCTGTAGGGAATTCCAGGAAAATTTCACAAGTAGGCCCCATTGCTTCCACAACGAATTCATTGAAATATTGTCTAGCATCTACAAAACACCAAAGTAGTATTTGCTTGGGTGACGAGTTTTCTTCACAAACAAGAAAGGACATTTCAGATTTGGTTAATCTCAAAACACAATTCTTCGATAATTTGTTTAAGGTACTCCCTAAAACTATAAAAACATACTCCAGTATTTAAGTTGATAACGTAATAAGGATCTAACTTATGAATGACATACACGAAAGGTTTTTCATACTGAGAGATTCATACATTATAGCTTTAAACTTCATGATAATTATAAACGAAATTAAGCAATTCAAACTGTTTTAGGAAACTAACTGAACAAATCACCTTATCTGTTTTTTGAAATTCGTAAACATTTCAAACACTGCTAGCATGATACTGATAAGCGAATATTTTATCAAAGATTTTGTATAATTGAATAATCTCAAATAATTAACCAAGATAGTGTATTATTGTATGTTTAAAACATAATTTTAAAAATTAAAAAAGATTAGTTATCAAAGTCGGAAGCACTGTATTAATTTAAAATCAATCGCTGATAAAATTTTACTTCTTAACGAACCATTTCTATTTCTAAATTCTTTGTAATTGACTAGAATAAGTGTTTTATGATTATACTTTTTTTCCTTGGTAAAAGCTTTAGTCCTTTAAATGTTGTTTAAATTGAGGTTGTCAATTCTACCACCTCTACTTGCGAGATTGTTGTTAACTCAGTCCCTCAGGTGATACTAGGTGTAGATTATTGGTGTAGTTGAAAGTACAATAATCATGGATAAGTTATTATCTACGAAGCTTATATGCATACACGAATGAGTGAGTAAGTTCAAAACAACAAAATATTTTTCCAGTCCATTGTTCTGGACTGTCATTGAAATTTGCTTCCTCTTCCCTTGTTATAGTCATGATTATTATTAGAGACAGGCCCTATTTAACATTAATTTATTTATCATTAGATATAACTTAAATTTAAATTAGAGAGTGTTGAGAATCTAATACCTATTTGATGTTGGGACATCATGAATTTTTTGGTTTTGGAGCAAATACTGTTGACTAATTTTTAGAGTTACTGAAATAATTAATAATTCAGATCGATCATTACTGTTGATCTATATTTAATAATCTGTATTTATCATTCAGTTCTGGAAGTATTCACAATTGTTAATGCAATGTATTAAATACTTAAAAGTGTTTTGGTTTGTTTTTCTTTACTAATTAATATTGAAGAATTTGCCTATACTTGGTTTTCTATTAAAGTACTAAAAAATCTTAATGAAATTATTTATAACTAAAAATGTGCTCGGCTAAAGTGGGTGTTGAACAACATTTTATTTTTAGTCTCACTTATCACTGAAGTTGTGGGAAGACCATTCAACTCCCCCAAAATAGTTTCTCAATTGGCAATGTTCTGTTTTTTTCTATGTTCACACAATTGTTTAAAGTTGGATCTTTCATTTAAGTTTCCTATCTGTTCTTATTATTTTTCTTTTACAGAAAGATGCTGTCTGTCAGTTTTTGTTTTTCTGAATACTTTGATATTAGGTAAGCATAAATATAATTATTCGTTATATAAAATTATTTATTAAGATTAAATGTAACATTATTGTGTCATATCAAAGTATATATAAAAAAGTAACAAGTTTGGTTTTCTATTCCTCAAAAGCGTTAAATCATGATTTTCCACTTATTATTATCTTTACTGTGTTTTCACCACATTTAATTTACTGTCTCTAATGCATTGAATGGTGTAATTACAGTAAATGGATT
>NW_027113999.1:147843-164426 GCF_000696795.3 Halyomorpha halys
TTTTAACTAAGTTAGAAATTGATATATATATTTTTATTCTTTCTTGCTACATACATATATGTGTATGTGTGTGTGTGTGTAATTTATCGCTACAATTTCTATTTTATCTCTCCTTGTCACTTAATATCACTTCAAGAAGAAATTTTTGCAAATGTTTGTCTGTGGTTCTTTTGCTAACACCAAAACTAACTTATTGCTGTTTTAGAGTAATACATAAAAAAGTAATGATAAATGCATTCTTGTGTTATAAAACATAATGTAATCTAGTAAAATAGTATTTATATGTATTTTAAATCATTATGAATTATCATTTATATTTGTAAATCTTACAAACAAAAAGTCTATTTATACTTTTTAGACTATACTAAATGTTAAACACATATTATTTTAAAATTTTCTTAAAGTTAGTCTTGCAATTAAGGAAATTTTATCTAAAGTAGAGCATCTACACTCATTAATATCAGTTTAATTTCTATTGGATGAAAACGAGATGTTATCATTTCAAGGGTAGTTATGCAGCCAATTAACACTTTAATTATTTCCATTTGCTTTTCCAACTTCTTGATTTATGAATGCTAAATATTTGTTTAAACTATCATATTGTTTTAGTTATCAGTGATATTCTTAATGAATATTAATTTATTGATTTAAACTAAAATGGTCAATCTTTGCACCGTTATCTCATTGTTTTCATTATTGAACACATGTGTGTATACATTCTATTATTAATGGTTAATTATGTGTTTTAATGGATATATTTTGGAAATTTGTATTTAAGAACAGAACCAATGTGCATCTATTTCTGTATTGATGTTGATTATATAACAAAATATTGCTTTTACTTTGCAGGTAAATATAAAACAATTTTTATAAGTTTACTATACATTCAAATAGGTTTTCCTCGTTCTGACTTCTATTATGTTTTAGGCCCAAATTATGGAAGGCGTGGATAACAACCTTGCTCTTGCTGCTGATGTATTTGATCAGTTTTGCTCAGCTACCACCCTTCGATCAATCCTTGGCCATTTCAGATACCTCTGTGATCTTTTACAAATCAGACCCACAAACTTCAATCATTTCTACCCTAAACTCAAGGTATTGTTTAGCAAAACTCATAAATATGATTTTCATTATTACATGCTGTTTCACATGTGTATCAATTGGAAAAGTCATTTGAAAAATTTCATACCACACTGTTATTTCATGTTGATTATAAAATTTTGAATTTCGGCTGGAATTACAAATATTTGAAAAGTTGTAATAAATATTTGATTGAATATGAAACTTTATGCATATTGATTAAAACATTAACTTATTGTTACATTAAAGCATTCAACAATAGTTCTGTTTCATGTTACTTTTTTTACTTAATAAACCTTATTAATTAAATTAAATATTACTTATCCTGTTATTGCTGGTTCCCATCATCAATAAAAAAAAACAAAATTTACATTTTGTTTAATTATTTAAACACTTTAAAAGTAATATGATTCTTATTCATGTTTTCATAACGATTTATGTGTGGTGGATGTTTTAAAGTTTAATTACTTTGATGTTCCTCCAAAAAAGTATTAATTAAAATTATCATTGTCAATAAAATACCTCCTTCTTCATACATTGTTTGAGAATTTTATATAATTTATTCTGTAAAGTTTAGTTTATAGTATTGAACTAAGAAGTTATTTTTAATTTATTATCTTATTGGTCTTAACTGTTTTGATATAAGTGTTCTGTTATTTTGATTTCTCTCTTTTGTTTTATTTATTTAATTTTGTTGATTATTCATTATTACTAAGAAGCTGCTTACTGTCATAGGAAAGACTAGACCCTATTTTACATTCTGGTGCTAGTCACTCTATGTGCCCTAAATATAAATCAGGCTCATGCTTCTTAGTGGTATATTGTTTATTAGAGCATACCATAACTCTAGTTCATAGTTTCTTTATAGAATTCAGTTATCTCTTTTGTTGCTATTTATTCATAATATCTATCCTTTTATTGAGAAAAAAATGTTAAGTTGGACTAAAATAATTCGTCATAATATTATGTAATTGTTTAAAAATTATAAATTTCTAATGGCATATTGAGTTATATAATTTATTTTTGATATGATCATTGACAAATATTATTTAAACAAGAAATTATTAAATGAACTTAATTAGAAATATTTTTGTTAATATTATTACTCTCACACTATACTGAATATGATTACACCCACACAAAAAATAAAAACTATTCTCTGCATTACATAAGCAGACCATTAGGAGTTAATTTCTATATTTTTTATTGTATTCTTTCAATGGTCCTTTTCCCTTGAATTTAAGTAATTTTCTCTCTAAGATCCAAAATATGTTTAATAATCCTTTGACTGGAAGATTCTTAAGGTATTACTGGATTTAGTGAATGACAACAATTTCTTCCTTATTACAATATAATAATTTATTTCATATTATACAGCAACGTTTCGGGAGATTTCCCCCATCTTCAGGCTGCTAAAAAATAAATTCAACAAAACCATAACCATGTGCTTGTAATAACATTACTATATCATAATGTTACTATATTATAATATATTAGCAAATAAGACTAATAGGAGAAAATTATATGTTAAATATAAGTTTTTTGTTATCAGGTAAATAATTTATAAATAGTTTTTGAGTGTAAATGATATAGTAATGTTGTTACAAGCACATGGTTATGGTTTTGTTGAATTTATTTTTTAGCAGCCTGAAGATGGGGGAAATCTCCCGAAACGTTGCTGTATAATATGAAATAAATTATTATAATGTAATAAGGAAGAAATTGTTGTTATTCACTAAATCCAGTAACAAAATATGTTAATAGTGATCTTATGTAAATCATCAATACTTAATAGTAATTGGTTCTAAATAAAATTACTGATATTTGTAGGATTTTATTAGAAATAGTTAGGAGTCTCCAGAGTATGATAATTTAAAACTATTAAAAGTCAATGAAACTATGGATAAATTGGGTTATGGTTATATCAGAGAATATGAAGAAGATGGTTTGGGGTGTGGTCAAAAATTACAAAAATAGTTAACAACTATTTATTTTCCGATGTTTCGCCCAACTTTGTGGAGCTTCAGCTGGGCTGTTCAAGTTTATAGCTTTACAGACTACAGAAAAGTCTGTAGTGATGCTCTTCTTCATATTTAAAATTATACGGTCTATTATTTATATATATTAAATCAGAGAAGTTTAAATCAGATAAATAAACATCTTTTAATAATTCACACTGATTAACTATATATATTTTTAAATACATCTTTAGTATCTTAATAAAAGCACTTTAAAGTATAAATGCACCATCATAATTCACATGATCATTAGCAGTTTGCTGTTAAATCTTTAAGATTTTATCTTAAATTTTTGAAATCAATTCAGAACAATTACTAGCAAAAATTTTTTTGTTATAACTTCAGTAATGGTGAAGCGATTTCATTTTTTTCTTCTGTAATGTCAATCCATTTAAATATTTTAGATTCAGAAAAATTAAATAAAATATATTTCATCTGGAAAACTCTATGGGGGGCTCTGAATAGAATTTGTTACTACCTTATGTGTTATTATAGATCCCAGGTACTATTTTTCTAGGCATTCTGTTGAGAACCATTTGGTGGTAAACTGTCTTAAGAAGTTATTGTTGAATTACATTTTGGAATAATTCTCAAACCAGGGTCTGATATTTAATGATGTATTTACATTAAAATTAGTTTTTGGCTACTTTTATTAATAACTGAAAATCCTACTTGTAGATAGGATCAAACTGATTCTTTTATTTTTCCATGGTAAGTGTCGAATCAGGCTCCTTTTATTTATTTTTTTAATTTGATTGCATATTTGTTAGCCTCCTGCTGTTTGGTGGGAAGTGAGGGGGGGGAGGGGAGCTTTGTACTTTTATCTGCCCTCATTTGAGGTTATTTAAAAAAAAAAAAATAAAGATATACTAATAGAAGATCAGATACCTACTTTTTTAAGGTTAGGTGACCATAGTCAACCCACAAGAAATTCATTTTTTTTTTTTGTTAGCTCTGTTAAAAAAAATATGGTATTATGAATTATTGTTAAAAGAAATTATTATACTTGTGTATGATAACTGTTGCACTTGCTGTATACTGGTGTGCTCCCGCCAAGATGTATGTTGGTCTAGGCTTTCTTATCATGCAAATAAGGACTAATTTTAATATTAAAAATTATAAACACTTATAATTAATAATTCATAAGTCATAATGTTAGCTTAAGTCTTATTTTCAACATAATTTTTTTCAAATATCTGTTCTATTACTAAAGTCCAGTTGTACATAGTATTAAAGTTTTTTAATATCTGACCCCTCCTTACCCTGCATTTATCCATTCTCCTATTAAACACAAGATCCCAACCTACTGATCTCTATATCCTTACCTATAGAACTGTTTCCTATGAAAAATCTTTTGCTGTCCGAGCTGCCTCATTTTGGAATTCCTTACCTATATCCATCCCAAAAGCTTCCTCCTTAACCTCATTTAAATATCACGTTTCCCAGAATAAAGATTGATTTTTTTCATTCCATCAGTAAGCGAAGTAATTTTAATTACTGTTCAAACCTTTCATTGAATAATTGTAAATTATCAGTTGTGTACTTAGTATTCTTTTATAATGTTTCTAGCATTTAATATAATGTCTAACAAATATAGCATTAAAAAAAAAGAAGTGAAAGTTTCATTCAAAGCATTTTCTTTTACTTTATATTTATCCTTTTTGATACTTACTATTACTTGATACTGTGCTTTATATTTATTGTTATTGGTTTTAACAATTACAAAATCATTATCTTTATTCTTATAATGAGATGGAAACATTGATTTTTCAGGCTAAGCTAAGATCATGGAAAGCCCAAGCGCTATGGAACAAATTTGATAAAAGATTCAATCATAAGTGCTATAATAGAGGAAAAGCATGTAGTAATCTGAGGGTAAGAACAATTTATGTGTATTTACATTAAAATTGTTTTCCAACTATATCTATTCTTTTATTTTTTTAGATAATCAAACTAAGTTTTTTTTATAATAAAGAGTTTATTGGTTTTCTCTATAAAATTAATAATAAAATATGAATATTTATTGTGGTGCATCCATCACTAAGCTTTTACTTGATTAAAACAGTAGAATAAAATAATTATAAATGGTCATTTTAATTTTAAATATTTCTCAGGTTTTGGTTATTGGAGCGGGCCCTTGCGGATTAAGGTCTGCAATTGAAGCTCAACTCCTGGGAGCAAAAGTAGTGGTTGTTGAGAAAAGGGACCGAATAACAAGGAACAATGTACTGCACTTATGGCCTTTTGTTATTCATGATCTACGAGCTCTTGGGGCTAAGAAGTTCTTTGGTAGATTTTGTGCTGGGGCCATCGACCATATTAGTATACTTCAATTTTAATTCGTAATACATATTAAAAATAACATTGTTTTAGTGTTTATAATTATTATTCCATTTTTTAGGTATACGACAATTACAATGTATCTTATTAAAAGTATCCTGTTTACTGGGGATAGAAATTCATGAAGGCGTTGGATTTGAATCACTTATACCACCTCATCAAGATCCTCAGACCAATGAAAGTAAGTTCTTAGCATTTTGTTTGGAATGAAAGGTTTTCTTAGTTTAATACTTCCTTTACTAGTTGTGGTAGAAGTACTTGTCATGCCTTTTGTAGAACTTCTCAATCAAAATTCATGAATATTATTAAAAATTAAAATATATTTTTAAAAAATAATGAATGAGAATTAATCATGATCAAAAAATAATTTTTATTTTATAATTATTTTATTTAAAATCGAATCTACTGTACATCAGTTTCATTTAACTAAATACTATAGAATGAATATTACCAAGTCAAATTAGTAATGATCACCAATTGTGTTTAGTGGTTGGGTGGTGTGCAGCAACTGATCCAGCTGATCATCCAGTATCTCAGTATGAATTCAATGCACTAATTGGTGCAGATGGTAAAAGGAATACTCTTGATGGTGAGAATTTTTTATCTTTTTTTTTAATTTTCTTGTGTTGTTAAAAGTTTCCAGTTGCCTCTCATAATGAATTTAAAATTTTTAGGTTTTAAAAGAAAGGAATTCAGAGGAAAGTTAGCTATCGCCATCACAGCAAACTTTATTAACAGGCACTCAGAAGCAGAAGCTAGGGTTGAAGAAATTTCTGGGGTTGCTTTTATTTTTAACCAAAAGTTTTTTAAAGAACTAACTGCAGAAACTGGGATAGATCTTGAAAACATAGTGTATTACAAAGATGACACACATTATTTTGTGATGACTGCAAAGAAGCATAGTTTAATAGATAAAGGTGTCATATTAAATGTAAGTCCATGTAACTTTTATTGATCTAATAGTTAATTTTAATAACTCTAAAATGTACTACAATTACATCTACAGAAAGAAATATGAAGTATCCATAAATAGCAACAAGAAATAACTAGGTTTCAAGCATTAATGTAGTTTAATTAGTTTTCTCATGACACTATTTTTTTATTATTGTTTTCATTATACTTTTTATGATTTATGAGCATGAAGTATTAATTAATGAAAAAGTAGTAATGAACAATTAAACAGATTTCTTATTTTAACTATGTAATTGCACGAAATTGTTGAAAGCCTTTCAAGTTTCTAGGAATGTTAAGTTTGAAGTATAATGTTAGAAGGAAGAGAAATCATTGATTTTATAATTATGGTTTGGAAACAGTATTAAACAAATTTTCCTGTTTCTTCAGTTCATATATATTAGGCACTAGTGGATCAAGATGTTGGGCATGTCCCCTTGGAAAAGGAAAAAAATGGAGATTTAAGGCTTTAGAACTTTCAAAAAATGAATTTCAAATCCTTCCAACATTAAAGCTATGGTATTTAATTAGGACCATAAGAAATTTTAGTGAAACACTGCAAATTTATGTGTTGATTGAATGCAATTATAATATCATGCAAAATGCTCCTTTATTTCTCTTTAAAGATATTTATTGTATTCTTTTGTCTTGCGCCATTATTTCAACATGTTTACCTAGAATATTCTGAAAAAAGAAACATTAAATAAGAATTTTAAACATTTTTGGAACTGCTCTAATAACTATTTTCATTTAAATCTTTGTACAATTTGTCAAATTTTTGCCCCAACCCCTTTATTAATTATTCAGGGTTGTTATATAGTATTTTTGAAATGTAGGATTGTCAGGATACTGCTAAATTGCTAAGTCCAGAAAACGTAGACAAAGGAGCTCTTATGGAGTATGCCAGAGAGGCTGCTGATTTCTCAACGAATGGTCAACTGCCATGCCTAGAATTTGCTGTAAATCATTATGGCCAACCCGATGTGGCCATGTTTGATTTTACTTCTATGTATGCTGCAGAAAATGCAAGTAGAATGGCCGAAGTTGCTGGACATCGATTGTTCATTACTCTTGTTGGTGATAGTCTTCTAGAGGTAGCTATGCAACTAGTATTCTATAAGTTTTGAATAAAAATAAACAATTTTTTTATTAATTATTATATGCATATATTTGTTTCTTGAGGTTCAATATTATGTAATTAATTACTATTAGTTTCATATTAGGTTTTTTTTTGTTGAGGAAAAGATACTATGGTTCCTTACTTACTAACATTCTCTGAAAGTTCATAAAAAGCACAACTAACAAAAATTAAAATGAATACACCATTGGATTAAAAAATACGGTTTTGACTCTATTCGGTATCTTATTGTTGTAATATATAAATATCTATTCGGTATATTGTTTCTTATTGTTATAATATTCTCAGTTTTTTTTTGTATCTTTTTAGCCCTGATGAAGCCCTGCAAAGTGGGGTGAAACGTCGGACATTAAAATAGTTTTAAAAACTATTTGTTCTTCTTTTTTTGACTGCAACCCTGACCATCTTCTTATATTTAAATCTTTACAGTCAACTATATATACATATATAATCTTCTATTAGGTTTTCTAGTGTTATATGTATCTTTAAAGATATAGTGCTCTGAATGAAAAATTAATTTTATTTTAACGTTAACAGCCACCATTTTTTCAAGTAGTATAATATATATATAGATCTGACTGGCAGACTGTCATTTTTTCATTTCCAATGCAATAAAGATTCAAAAAAGTAATATTAAAGTTTTCATCAGATAATGTCGATATTTTAGCATGGGTTCTTGGACCAAGAGTAAAACTCTCCTAATTAATAATGTAATAATGTTCCAATTTGAGTGACCTTCCTATTATTTTATTAATAGTTTTTAAGAAAATGAAAAGTTTAAGAATCATTGGCAATGTTTGTATATCTTTTAGCCTTTCTGGCCTACTGGTTCAGGATGTGCTCGAGGTTTTTTGAGTTCTATGGATGCCTGTTGGGCGCTAAGATCTTGGAGTCTTGGAGCCCATCCTTTGGAAGTTCTGGCTGAGCGGGAAAGTATCTACAGGTTGTTAGGACAGACCACACCTGAAAATTTGCACAGAGACCTGCAGTCATATACTCTAGACCCTCATACTAGGTTTGTATTCTTTATTAATAATTTTTACAGATAAATAAGCTTTCTAAGAAAATAAAAACTAAATTCTTTTTTATCAGGTGTTTTCTTACTATTAAGATAAATTGTTATATTATATAAGAGCTTGTTATATCCTCATATATATTTTATTGTTGTTTATTGGGCTTATCGCTCTCATATATCCCAATCATATACAAAAAGGGTGGGTAATCTTCAGGTCTTTAACTTTTTCTCTTCAGATTATGAAGATTAATTATGTATGAAATTGAAAATATTTATTAAAATTGTTGAAGTGGTATTGCTTTTAAAGTAACAAGATTTATCGTGTTTACTATACGTCATGTTTTAAAATATATATTACTTGCTAGTATATACTATTGATAAAGTAAATAAAAACCTGATAGGATGAAAATTTTATTTTGCAAACTGTTTTTTCTCCTAAAAAGTTATTATTTGACAATTAAATCATTTCATACTTTTTTTGACAATATATTATTTTTCTATTAAGATGATTACGTATTTTCCATTATATTATATTATGTTGTTTTTTATTTTATGGTGTAAAAATCAACATTTGATTGATATTGCTATGCCCGATGTTTTTTTTTTTTTATTGCTAGTTTGAAATGAATATTAGTATAATGCTTTTATACTAATATAAATTTTGAAGAAAAATTCTTGATCTGTGAAGTAGCGTTTTCCTAAAAGATTTCTTGTTATTTTAGTGTTCGTTTTTACTGAATGTTTATCAAAATTTTAATTTTTAGATATCCTAATCTAAATATAAGAAGTGTCATACCTATTCAAGTTCGAAATCTCTTCACAACTGATGACCCCGAAGCAGTTGATAAATTTTTGAAGCAACCCATTAATGTTCATCCTCCAGTAAGAGATGAACATCCCAAGAAGAAACGGAAACGTGGTATAATATGATATACATATATTTATATGTAGTGTTATTTGTTAGTTTGTTCATTCTTGTTTAACAGTGCAAAACTTCTTTGGTCGCCAATGCCGTTTATGCATGTGGTGTAAACTTAATTTACCTTAAATCTGATTTAAGGAAGAGAGGGGGTTTTCCAATCTCCAGAGATGTTATGTTGTTATAAAAATGAATTTATGAATATGTTTTATTAGACTTTTCCTTTTCTGGCATTGTCAGGACTTGGCATGATTTCTCTTATGACATAAAGTTTCTTTTTCTTTTCTATTTTTAATAAGTTGGTATAACTACTCATAATTGAGGAAGAATTATTATTGTTTTGTATATTTATCCTTGCATTACAAAAAGTAGTAATGCTGATGAAACTATTGAGATAACTTAACAAAGCTAATCTTATGTGTGTCCTACACACAGTGGAGATGTGTGTAGCTGATTTAAGAAACATATAAATGATAATTACCTTACCATAAAAATGGCCTAAAACTATTTAAAAACTAGTGGTTCACATCTTGATATTTTATGCACTTATTTTCAGATAACCAAAAAATTATATTTCGAAATATGCTAAGAAAATAAATAATAATAAACTAGAAGCGAGATTTTGGTGTCTTATAAACAAAAATATATTGTTTTCTGTTTTTTTTTCTTCTCGGTTATTTATAATATATACAAGGACAAAAAAACATGAAAAAAAAAATCATAAAACGTTGCCTTCGAATAAGAAAACTACTTAATAAAAATATATTATTAATTAAGTTTGATTGATAAAAGAAAAAAATGATAATAATCATTGGTTAACATGTTATTACATTGAAAAACTAATAAACTCATTAATTTGAAGGTAGATTGGTCCAGACATATAACTAGACAGTCTCTCACAGCTCTTTGTTATTTCCCTCTCTTCAGCTAATTATTAAGATTTAATTAATCTTATATTACTTATTTATGAGCATGTTAACCATTTATTTCTTTATGATAAATTAAAAATATATTTGATGTATGAATTTTTTCTTTTGTATGCACCAAATGATTCATTAAACCATTTAACATAACATCTGATAAAACAGTGTTTGTGTACTGTTATAATATATTAATAATTATGTGATTTATTTGATTTTAATTATATTTCTTGTTCATTATCAGAATGCCATCCCGAAACATTATTACATTGGTTGAAGCGCCAGGTTCATCACTACGATTCAGTGCCTAAAGTTGAAGATGTAACTTCATCTTTTAAATCTGGACTAGCTCTATGTGCCATAATTCACAGATATCGACCACATTTAATAGACTTTTCTTCTCTCAAACCAGAAGAAGTTGCCAAAAACAATCAGTTAGCTTTTGATATTCTTGAAAAAGAAGGTGCTATACCTCCGGTCAGTATACACTTTCACTCTCTCATTTAACCATTTATGTTATTTTCATATTTTTTATTGATGTATTAGAATTTTTCATACTATTATATACATATGTAAATATTTATTGTTGCTGTGGAAATCTCATTTGAGCATTAACTATAGGAATTTATTGATTGTTTAATTTATTTTGTTTGACTGAATTAATAATTATAATTACTTTTTTAAAGTTTGTTAAGATGTAGTCAATGTGTTAATAATTGTACAATGTCATATCTTGGCAAATAGCTAGAAATGTATCTTATTTTCAAGATTTTTTATATATGTAAACCATCATTTAAACAGATTTTATTTTTTTAAGAAACTTATTTGTTGTAATCTTTATGAAATTATTGTATTTCTCAAAATTTATTTATTTGTGTTTTTGGAAAATTAGTTAATATCAGTAATTTCATGAGAGATTGATGTTTTACCTTTGTTTCTCTAATCGAGCTATGGCAACTTTGCATATCTCAGTTTCATTGGTGATATGAGAAAATCTTAAACTAAAATGTGCAAATTTATTTATTATTTTTCTTATTTTCTTCTCAGAATCACTACAAAATAAATATTTACTGACCCAGGTGGGAATTGAATCTACTATCTTGTGAACCAAGCTCTATGAGACCCAAGGGTCAAGACCCAACATGCTCAGCTATTATGTCCTCTTGTTGTGTGCATTATGTGATTAAAGTTTCCCTATTTAGTTATATTTATTTCAGCCAGAGCTTTTAAGTTTTTTTGATCATATTGTTTTATTGAAATAAACTATTATTTTGTATTTATAGTAAAGACTTATTTTAATATCTTAATTGTATGGTATTGACAGGCTACTGTTTTTAGGTAATGACTGGTGAAGAGATGGCAGAATGTGTTATACCTGATAGGCTTACTATGCTGTCATACCTTTCCCAAGTTTACGAAGCATTTAGAGGAGAAATTCCACATATTAAACATCCTAAACTTGTAATAATGCTGTTTTTATTCACTAATGAAATAATGTTTTATATATGTGCATATATATATATACACACACACACACAATATGCACTCAATAACATTCAAACTGATTCTCTGTTCCAGGAAGAAACTGAAGACGAAAAACACCATATTACACACTCAAGGGAACCTCGCATTCGTCCACATTTGAGTACTGCTCATAAAATTTCACTTTTAGGTAAACTAACAGCCAAAACGCCTAAAAAAAGGAGAAGTCATTTAGGAGCTGTAAGTACATCTTTATTTGAACAGTACAATGTTTTCTTTTCTCATTAACAGTATCAGTGTCTTGGTACTTAAGAAACTAGTCATTATAAAGTCACAGGTGGTACCAATGTTCCTCTCCTTCATGATTTGAGTTTAAACTATTGATAATTTTTTTACTATGAAACATAAAAAGTATTTGAAAAATGTAAGAAATGAGATTCAAATAAAAATATTACTGACAGAACATGGCACATAAAACTTATAAGTTACTTAGTGCATGCTAACCAAATTTACTTCAATGCAAATACATTTTTTTTAGCTGACCTTTATTTTTGTTTTGCTATTTGATGAGATACTGGGAAGTAAAATCTCCTTTGATAGTGTATGTTTTTTAGTTAAATTACCATGAAAAGAATAACTAACAAACAAAAACTAAATCATAGCTTAAAAATAAAGTATAAGGAATAAATAAAAAATGATTTTATAATAGTTTATAAAATCATTTTGTTTTTTCCTATTGTTTGTATTTCTATTGTGAGGTATTTGTATGATACTGAAGACTACTGGTCAGATAGTACGCTGGAATGATTCACACTATCTATTAAACTCTATTTTTTATTTTTTAATGAACATTTTTCTTAATTAATTCATTTCCTGGATTTTTGTAGCATTAGATTATTTATTTAAGTGTTATTTTCATTAATTTATGATTATTATTGATTTTTTTTTTTTAATAAGTACAACCTAAAACTTTAACAAATTTAAAATATTTTTGGTCCTTGCCATGTTTTCTAAAGCTTGTTAAAAAATAGAAATCTATTTGAATTAGATAGTTTATTAAATTCCAGTAATTTAAAATTATTTTATTTATTTATATTTAGTTCCTCATTCCTTATAATTAGTAATAACTGTTGGAGTTTTGACAAACCTTTGAAAATCTTTTACCTTAGCTAAACAAAGTGTTTATCAGGAACTATTGGCTACTGAAAGAAAAGAATGGTTGGATAAAATGGAAAATGCCAGAGCTGAGCGGAGGACACAATATGCCATAGAAGAGGCTAGGGAATACACAGAGCGATCTGAACGACTGGCAGAGTTGTCGAGAGTTAGGCTCGAACGAAGGGAAAGGCTAAATGAAATAGAAAAGAACAGAACTGAACGTATTATAAGAAGGCAGTACATGAGGCATATCCTCAATAAGCAACTTGAGAAAAGTATGACAATGCTTTCAACCAATGCAAAGTCCGATGAGCCTTTCGAAGACTATTCTTTGTTTGTATATCGAATGACTGCTCCAGATTTTAAGGACAGAGTAAAACATCTTGAGAATAAGCTTCTTTATCCTGTAAGCGTTAGTTTTGAGAATGCATTTATTTATGTCGTGGAACCTAAAAAGATGTGTGAGTTATTGCTAAATATGTTTCTTCTACACCTAATCTTCCTTCTCATTCCTTGCTGGTTTTATTTTTAATAATCTATGCAAGGTTTGCATGAATTAATAATTGAAGTGTGGCTTTCCGAGATTTAGGTAACACATTAATTTTACATTTAGTTTGAATTTTTTAATATTTCATATTGGTGTCTAAAATTTTTATACCAATTTTATAAGCCTTTTTTCCACTTAACTTTTTGTAACTTGAATATGTAATATGGATAAAATTAAAACACTTTAACTGTGCTGTGTTGTTTTGATAATTTCTGCATTTTTCTGTATATTCTTTTTTTAATTAAATTTTTTCTTCACAGGATTTATAACTTAAGATTATTTAAATTTTTCAAACCCCTTACTCTTAAAAAATGTTATAAATATTCTTGTACTTCTTAACTAGTTTACAAATAATCTAAATTATATGTGGTTCTACACTCTCCTCTGTCATTATATTTCTTTAAAGATGCCTGAAGAAAATAAAAAATTGTTGAAATCTTCAATACCATAAGAAACAAATTGTATGAGAAGCTGGATCTATACTGTGGATTCGTTTAATCCTTGCTTGATTTATTATGATTGATTCTATAATGTCTGTATCTTCAATATCTTGTTATGTAAACAAATTGAATATGATGTAAAAACTTGGTATCACAGAGTATTATTGCTGATCATATCGCCTCCTTGTGTAAATGTTGTTCGAGAAACACTGACTACTGACATCAGTGTGAAAATGGTTAAAAATTCTTGCTGCTGTTAAGAAAGTTACACAAATTTTTATATTTTTGCCTTGATACTTAAAGTTAGTTTAATGGGTATAAGTAGGCAGGTCGTTTGTAGCCGAGCCAGAAAAAGAGCCAACTTTAGCTGACTTGTTACTGCAGCAGTGCTGGTTTTAAGTCTGGCTCAAGGGAAGGGAGAAGTGGACTTATATTTTTGGTGGGGTTTCACGAATGGCCTCCATCATGGCTAGAATAGGATGACACCCTGTAGATAACCCCTCTTCCCTCCCCTCCATATGTTAGAAATGAACAAGAAGGGGGTCAGTTACAGATCTATTACATTACGACATATTTCAGTTTAATAGCTGATTTTAACCAGGCAGGATCTCTAATTATTAACTGGGGAAATAGCCTAGCTTGTTTGTTGTTGTTTTCAGTGTCTAAAACTTTAATTTGTGCAAAGTGGAATGGTCCCTTCTATCGTTAATCATATGGTTTGTTGTGGTTATAGGTTTCTTATTTATAGTTTATGAAACCTACTAAAAAAGTTCTTTGTCATTGGTTTATTAATTTTTACAAGATTAGATTATATTTATTTATTTTTCAAAGATAATGCTTTTAAATATTTACTATTGTTTGTTTATCATTAATTATTCTTATGGATTTAGACTATTTTATAACCATTTTATATTAAAAGATAAATTCAGCTGTTGGTGTTTATACCATCCTTACTGATTTAGCTCTGGGCACTAAAGTTCACTTTAATAATATAAATTTTATCACTTAGGCTGTCTAATTCAGGTAGTTATTGTTTTAATTTGTTACTTCATTACAATTTATTTTTCTCAAAGACAATCGTTCTCATGTCTGATTCACATGATCATCCTGGCTCACTAAGTGTGTTGGGTTTAATTTCTTCTTCTACTTTCTTTTGTACCTCAATATATTGTATATAACAACCATGTATATACTTAACTATTAAACATGTATTTTACTTTTAAAATTTGTTGATTATTTGTTATTGAGCTATTGAAAGTTTTTGTCAGGAACAAGTAGTAGCAGAAAGCAAAGAGTGGTTGGATAAAATAGAAAATGCGCGAGCTGGAAGAAGAGCACAATATGCCAAAGAAAAAAGAAAGGAGCATGAGGAACAATATGAGCATTTGAAAGAGCTTTTAAAAATAAAAAATGTACAAAAAGAAAAGTTGACTGAAATTGAGACAAATAAATCTATATGTATGCAAAAACAGTACATGAGTCACATATTGAGTAGAAAAATTGAGAAGTGTCTGACAATGCTCATGACCAATACAAAGCTTGAAGAGCCTACGGAAGACTATTCTCTGTTTGTGTATCGAAAGAATGCTCCAGATTTCAAAGACAGAGTAAAACATTTTGAGAATAAGCTTCATATTACTGTAAGCTTTAACTATTAGAATATCTAATGTATGTTGTGGAACTTAAACAAATGTGAAAATAAAACTGTCTGTTTTCCTTTTGTTTAATATAGGTCTTTGTTTTATAAATTTAACTTCTCTGAGTTTTGCATGAATTAATTTTTATTTTATGAGTTTAATTGGTTCTGAAATTGATGTTAAGTGTATATCTGTGGCACTTGTGAATAGTGAGTCAGGTGGAATTTTGTGGAATTTGATTTATGCATTTTCAACCCAATTTTGTCTATTTCTTTGTGTCTAATGTGCTAATGGTTTGGCTGCTAAAACAACTTGACCTTTTATTGTTATAGTCGTATCACTTGTGCTTCATTATACATAAAGAAACAAAAATGAGATTTCAAACACAACTCGAAATTCACAAAATTGCCCTTAACCCATTATTCACAAGTGCTTCAGATATCTATCTTCATGAAATCATTTATGTCTCGTGTGTAAATGAGGAGATTAGTTTCAAAATTGGCTCAACTCACTTTTATCTATCCTATCAAAGCCATATTGACCATAAGTATCTCAATCTAGTTTTAAAATGAGTTCTAACTCAAGGGATTACTTATGTTAAATAGGGTAGAATCGTATGTTTTTGGAGCCTCTTGTAAAAATGATTGAGATAGTTTTGAAACTAATCAGCTCATATATGTGTTCATATGTCAGAATGTCTTATGACCTCTTCAATATGTATATAGACCAATTTTGTTAAGGGTTATATATAAAAATATAATGATGGGTGAAGGGAGTGTCTAAATAAAAAATAGTTTTAACGATAAATGAAATTTATTAAGTAGAAATGCTAAGACTCACACTTTCAGGATGTAGCTAGATTAATTCCCAAACAAGACCAAAAAATCATATTTTCAAATATTTAATTGAAGTATTCTTAAACTTGACTTAAATAGTTA
>NW_027113999.1:164476-176969 GCF_000696795.3 Halyomorpha halys
GAGAAATTCCACATATTAAACATCCTAAACTTGTAATAATGCTGTTTTTATTCACTAATGAAATAATGTTTTATATATGTGCATATATATATATATTTTCAATTTATTACCTTCAATAATGTACCTTCATAATTAAGAAAAAAAAAATATTTACCCTCCTCGCCTCGAAATTTGAGGTTTTATGTTTCAAGATATCACATATCCACAAATTCAACAAGAAAAATCCTACTGTGGCTTTTTGCTGAAGCTACTGAGCCAATTGTTTTTAGATTTAGCTCTAAAGTCTCAGGTCACATCAGAATGATCCTTGGAACTCAATATTACTATTCCCCATTTTGTAGCAAAGTAGATTTCGTATGCCCATATATATCGGCCTTTGTGATGATAGAGAAGAAATATAAACTGTGTTATATGTGAAGGAATATGATTTATGGTTACCAGGAATCATGAAGAGAGTTTTTTGGAATTTGGAATGAGCGCTGTCTTATTGACTATCATGTTTATAAAGTTTCAATATTTTTTTTTACTAAGCTTAATATTATAAAATCAAATCTTTCAGCGGTAGAGTTTTTATTTGCTATAATTACTTCATCTTATTTACACCAAAATTTTCTAACTGGAAAAATATGGAGAATAAAACAGTGATTATGTTTTAAACTGCATTTTTAGCTCTAGTAACTCTAATTCAAACATGTTACTGTGGCTTTAATTTATTAAAAACTTGGCAGCATTTAATCATTTCAACCATTAAGGCCATTTATGCTTAAATAAAACATTTATAGTAATTTTTACAGTGATGGTGATAATTAAATTATAATTACAGTGGATAAATTTTGTGTTTTGAGACGTTAACCTGAATTAATGAATTTAAAAAAAAAAACTAGTAAAGTGAAAAAACAATTCATAAATTTTTCTTTATTATAAGGCACTATTTCTCAATTTATTGATTTTTCATGCACTTATCACCAAAAACACAAGTTTAAGTTCCTAATTCAACTTATTATTGCTCCATATGACTATTTTCTTCTTTATTCAACTGAAAAAATGTATCCATCGAATGTATTATGATAATATTAGAACAATAAAACAAAAAATTTTGTGTATACAAAAATCAAGTTTCTAAACTGGTTTAAAAGTTATATATATTGATGTTATAGATGTATATAAAATTTTTTTTGGTGCTATTAATTTATTGTGATAGTCTCGTTTTCTTTATTTTGTTTTATTAAAATTTATATAAATTTTTCTAACCATTATTGATAATGTCCTATTTGACTACATTAATTGTATATTTAAATGGCTGATTATTTATTGTTCTGTCAGCATGCAAGCATTTGTCAAAGCGTAAATAACTACAGTATGGACTCGATCTAATCTGAAACCTCCACTAGTCCTGCACACAGGTGGAACATGTTACAGTGGGCTGAGCAGAGAGGAATTGACTTTGACAAAATTTTAATTCTCAAAGATATTCAGGACATTTTAATAAGTCATGCTTTAAAACAAACAACAATGAATGGTTATAAAGCTGAAATTTATGTGTCATATTTTGAGTAGTTATTCACGTGTCAAGTTCTTTATATTCATCTTATTATGTTATTAATTTTATATGAATAAATACTATGTATTTAGGCCCCGTAGCTGTCAGATTAGAGAGACTTTACTGTATGTGTTCAATGTATTCCTATTGATCAACAAATGTGAATTATTTTATTAGCATATTTAGTTTATAGTGGTTTATAAAAAGTAAACATTTTAATTATATATTGATTGCTAAAAAAGTATTACCTCATATCGGCAAAACAGTTGCGTTACATTCCTATAAGAACTGTTTTAAAATATAAAGTTTTTGTGTAATTGTTTGTGACTCTAAGGAGACATGTCAATACACAACAATTTTACCAGTTTCTAGAGTTTTTTTTTTACAAACTTTTTTTTATGTTATTGTACTTTTATATTAGGGACAATAATAGTCATCACGAGAAGAGATGATTTCTCATCAGATACCAACACAAGACCTCACTATTTATTATATTAATGATTTCAAACCATGACATCTCTCTTTTTGGCAGTGAGGAGGTATTACTTCTTAGTGATCAATGTACAATTACTATCTTGAAAGAAATAAGTTGAAAACTAAAATAGGAAATATTTTGATGTTACAACTTGTAATCTTAAAATAAAAAAAAAGATCATTACATAAAAAACTTAAGTCTGAGTGTATTTATCCATATACCAGTGCTTGTATTTTAAAACCATTAAGAAACTAATCAAAATTTTAGGACCGAGAAAACAGACCTTTAGATCAATTAAGAAAGGCTGGAGCAACTGATGAAGATTTTACTGGAAGAGTTAAGGATTTGGAAGCTAAATTAAGAGGAACCCACAGCGACAAGAAACCAAAAGATTTGCTGAGAGCAATTGGTAAATCAATTTTCTTTTTTTTTTCAGAATATCAGAACTTCCTTATTAGCAAAAATAATCATTATATCCATGCCAGGAATGAAAAAACTTTTTGTCCTCAAAATCAAAAATTTTCATCCAAACAATGCGTTTTAGATATCAAGGAATAAAGTTGTTTCCTTGTCTATCTGTTTGTGGGTCTCTGGTCAAATTCAGTTATCCAAGGTTCTATAATTAAATTAAATTATGAAATTTTTAGGGTGTGTGGGTTAATATCTAGATGGTCCATTTTATCAAATACTATCCACTACTTTCACTTACACAGGAGCTAATATATTTTCCTTGATACAGCTCAATTTTGAAAACAGCTTGTTCGATTAGGCCTAAATTTGGAGGAAAAATGGGTATTATTGTAAAAATGATTGCTGGACATTTTTTCTATTTATTTTATTTATGGTGCAATTTTTTATAGGAAAAATTGAAAAATCTGACTGGAATGTTAAGCAGATTGAAAAAAAAATGGAAGAAAACAGAATGGGAAGAGGTTTAACAGCACCAAAATCTGAGAAAGTGCCTAAATGGAGCAAACAACAATTTGAAGACAAGGTATCCATTTATCTTAGAAAATAATTAACTCTTGAATATTATAGAAGTTGTAATTTTATTTAACTTTTTTTTTTCTTTTGCTATCAACAGTTTAGTTTGGTTGAGAAAAAACTTAGGGCCAAAAGCAATGATGCAGGCCTCAGTGAAAAGTATTCTAAAATAGATGATAAAATGAAATCTTTAGAGCGAAGAATTAAAGATGGTATAAAATTGGAACAAGGGCCAAGAGGTTCTAACAAAGTATCAGCAATGGCTGCCCATTTAGCTACTATCAATAAACAGCCAGAACCTCAGATAATGCAGGTATAATTTAGATTTTTTAAAGTTTATTTAGATTTTATTTTTTTGATAATGTTATTATGATATTTTGTTATTCTGTATTCAATTAAATAATGTAATACACTTTAATTTAAAAAAAAAAATGCAAAATATTATATTGTTTACTGAACATTTTCAAATAGGAGTTTCTCATAATTCAAAATGTCTACAATAATTCATGATCTTTAGTTTAACATGTTAAAGCGTGTTAAATGGAGAGATATTTCTTTATTTTACCAAGTTAAAACAATGTAACATGTAACAGGGCTGAGAGTCGAGTTGAGAGTAACAGACTTTCAACCATGTTATATGTTATATCGGTTTAACACGCTAAAAGTAGGAAATATTTCTCCATTTAACATGAGTTTTTCCATTTAACAAGCTTTAACATGTTAAACTAAAGATCATGAATACCCCTGTTATACATTAAAAAAAAATCATGATATGTATTCTTGTCATGATCCTTGAAGTATTGAATTGAATTGATTTACTTGTTTACCTATGTGAGAATTCTCGTAGTAGATATCTATCCTTCTTCTTTCTAATACATTTAATGTATAATTGATAATAATATTATATTATCAAGAAAGTCTATTCAACACAAATAATCAACAAAACTAAATACTTTATTAATGACTTACTTGAAGTAACAGATTACATAATAAATACTTATATGTTTCATACTCCCATGTTAAGGAAATATTAACTAGAGAAACAATAATAGCTCAATTATAAATAAATATATAAAAATATTAGGGATAATTTATCAGAAGTCATCCTAGTTGAAAAATGAATACCTTAATAAAAAAAAAAAAAATTAATTGATTTAACATTTAAATATCAGGTGACCTAATATTTGTTTAATTTATGAGTCATGTCTACTGTGGTAATATCATTGTTCATACTGAATCAGAACATGTGGATTGCCATCTAATTGGAAGTTTTTAGTGTTAAAAGTTATACTTTTATAAAATAATTATTCTGGATTTGTAAGTTTTCATTCAATTATTTATCATTAGTTTTATTAACTCGCCATCATTTAATTATTTATTTATTATTATTTATTACAATGATTTAAAACAGATTGATTTAATTTGTCTGAATTATGGTTTGAAATTAATTAGGCTTATATAGAACATTAGAGCATGATAATTTATATCTCTTTCTGATTTAATACACCTTCTAATTTTGACAAGAAAAATTTAGTTAAACAAATTTGGAACTAAATTTGTAGTTTAACATGGCCAATATCTCATTATCCATCTTAACAATCAAATGTAACAGAGGATATAATCAATATAATTTAAATTGTAAATGTGTTTTAAGATTGTATGATTTCTTCTTATTAATCAATTTTATGATCTTCATATTTATTTCATTGAAGTTTCAATCATTGATTGTTTTGTTACTCCTGTTCATTGTAATTTATTTCTAAAACCCTTTCGATATTAACTGGTTAATTTATATTTTTAAAATTCATACTTCACAATTTTTTTTAGCCTAAGTACTGATGTACATTTTTTAGCCGTAGTATATTCTTAATATTATGAAGTTTAATATTAATTTGCCAATTTTTCGCATGTCAGCTCATGAGCTAACGGTGCTTACAGGGTAGTGCTCTTCAGTCACTTTTGCCGTGTAAAAATATCTATTTATTAATACAACTGAATATTTGTTTTTTTGACTTTAAGTAAAACATCCTGTTTCTCCGATATAATTTATTTATACTATGAGAACGGACAAAATCGTGTGATATTTCAGCTTTTGATCTACCTACAACATTGCTAAAGAAGGTCTTACCTCTTTGAACAAAATTTAAAACTTTATTGAGACGACTTATTAGTCCAGCCATATGGTACTTTTACCTAGCAAGTGTTAGAAATGTTCTGAAAATTCGGTTATTTATATTTTTGGGGGTGCTGATTTCTAGTTTCAATTTTTCCTATAGACATAAATAAAATGAAAAAAAGCTCAAAAAAATTAATCTTTATCAGTCTCCGTATAGCATTGATTATTATATAACTACATATCCCTTTTTAATTAAGAAAAACATTTATTATGAAATACACAAAATAAATTATATATGAATATGTGAGATTTAAAGAATTAACCAGTATTAGTTAATGTAGTTTTATTGTTTTATAAGAAAAGTAGACTCTTAATACAGAGTATTAATACAAAACGTTAGTTTTTAAAGTCGTACTTTATTTTAATGAAGTTTTTAAAAAGTTTTCCCTGAAGTATTTAGGTAACATATGTTAAATTTATTTTTAGTTTGGTTTAGAATATATGAATTAGATCTGTTGTAAGAAATTATTAGTATGTTAACTAGATACATTTTTCCAAACGATAGTTATGTGTACCATCCTATCTAGATAGACATGATAAACACAGGTAAGATCCATTAGATGTCACGGTGGGTTGATTCCTTTCATGAAAGTCAAATGGAAGATTAAATCCTTTATCTGTTCTCCTAATGAGAGAAACATTGTTTCTTTTAGACTGGCAAGCCAGCAGTAGTTGGAGGCTCTGGTGGAAGTGAGATGTGCCATTTCTGCAATAAGAGGGTCTACTTGATGGAGAGGCTAAGCGCTGAGGGAAGGTTTTTTCACAGAGGCTGCTTCAGGTGTCAGTACTGTTCAACGTCTCTCAGGCTGGGTATGAAATATTTTATATATTATTTATTAGTAAATCTTAAGAGAACCTTAAATTGATCGGTGTATTTGTCTTATTGATGATACAAAATAATTGGAAAAATATATTTATATATTGTCAGAAAAAGTGTCAGACCATATTACTGTCAAAACTCAAATTTTCGGTTGAGACAAAATAAAGGTTAAATAAATTCATCATCATCATATTGATGCTTTGTTCAATAAATAATATGTATTATCAAGAGATGTACAACTGAGAACATTATAGCCATTAATCGTTGCATATCAAATTTATGCAATAAAAAATAACTCTGGATCAAACAGTTTCATGTTTTTGTATACAATATAAATATTATATACATAAATTAGTAGCAGTATGCGGTCGATTAGAAAAATAAAAACCAATATTTTTATTTTAATTTTATTTTATACAGCTTAAACTTGTGTTTATGTAAAAATTTGGTATATTAAATACATATCAGCGAATCATTGTTTGTTATTAAATTAAATTGTATTGATCAGTATTTAAATAAAAATATATAGTTGAGTATCAAAATTGAATGGTGAAATGTGGTATTTGTTTATCATTAGGAACTTCATTGATAACATTATTATTTTTTTATTCTGTACAAAGTTATGAAAACTAGAACATCCTTACTAAAAAGTTTCAATCTGAAATCAAATAACTTTGATTACTTTATTTATAAGAGAACTCTCAGTAGAAAAAAATGTCCCTCAACGGTAGCAGAAAAGGTTTCATCCATCAGAACCTTTGTAGGGAACAATACATTTCTTGATTCCATTTCTTAAACTAATCTTAAATACAGTTATGCGGAACCCATTCATATATCCCTTATGTTTACTTGAACAAGAGAAAACAGATCTCTGTTTAAAATATGATCTTGATAAATTTTAGAAGCGTATTTTAAAATGTTTTTAAAATTAACTTTACCATTAAATATAATGTTGAAGTCAATTATAAATGTAAGCACTATTTTTTAAAAAAATTATTACTAATTATAATTATATTGTTAATTTATTCTTTTAAACATATTTATTCTGGTCCCTCATTCTTAAGTAATCTTGACAGGTAATGATAAATTTTTAAATTATTTTTTCCTAATATTTTATTTATTAAGATGAATCTATATTACTATTAGTTTTTATAGATTTATAGTTTGGTTTTGTTTGATATATTTACTTGATTGTTCACAATCGCTGCTTCACTTGATTTTGTATTATACAATTTATTTTCAGGAAATTATGCATTTGACCGTGAAGGAAAATATGGCTCAAAATTTTATTGTGTCCAACATTTTGGCTTGCAAGGTTCGATAGGAAGGCGGATGAAGGATGATACGAAAATTGAAATACTCAAAACGCCCACTAAAACAGAAAAATCACTGGAGTCAGAATTGATACCTGTTGAGGTATAAATGAAATTTAAAGCATCATTTTTGTATTTGAGTTCCTCTAAACAATCTAATAAAATGTATTTTTTTTAGCCCTACTTGTGTTCATATTTTAAAAATTTAAATATATATTTAATTAATTTATTTTTCTCTTAATTTTTGTAATCTTAAGGCAATTGAATACATTATTACATTTTTAATCTTAGTTTTTGATATTTAAAATTTGAAAAAGTATTAAAGATTTAATTTTTTAGTTAAAAATTCTATTAGTGTTACTTATATTCAATACTATTATAGCTTATATGTTCTTAGATTATAAGATTTTTATTGATACTTTTGTGTTTTATATCATTGCAATCATGGTACCGTGATAACTATAATTTTTTCACTGTTAATAAGACCTATGGCAGAACGTAAAATACAAGTTCAAGATTTTCATACACTGCTTGTTTATTATAAGTAGTATAGGTTCTACACAGAAGTCTTGTTGGTCATTTTGATTTTATAATTTTATCATTATAATACTATTTTAAAAGATCACTTTAAAAAAAAAAAAAAAAAAATTAATTCAATTCTTTTTTGTTTTATTTATTTATTTTTAAACAATTTGTATTGCATGGAATTAAATTAGGTGTAAGGGAACTAGTTTTTACTGAGTATTCAATGAGTAATACCATAATAACTCATCTCAGAATCAGACCAAATTCATTACTTTACAGTAAGTAGATCTTGCTAAAATTCATAGAATAAGATACCTAGATAAGGTGTTAAGTCTTAGTAACCTACTGTTTTCAATCTCTTAAAAAGAATATTTAATAATGTCCAAAAATTATTTTCGGTGCTCCATTTTAAATATTCTATTTAGTGCTTTCCAACAAATTTTAAAATTCTTACTAATTAACTGCTTGATTTTGCTTTCACTTATTAGAATACTGTTGGGCTTTAGTTAGTTAGGTAATGGAATTTTCATTATGATACCAAAATGGTCACCATGTACAGTTGATGTGGATCTCACTTTCATTAAGAAGTGGTTTAATTGCGCTTTGATAAGAAATAACTGAAGAGGATAATGAAATAAATTTAATTAAAAACGTACCTAAATTTTGATAAAGGCTTTCAATGGAGTAATAAATAACAGAAAGTTATATGCATCCTTTGATTTTAATATTTTTCTTTAATTAATAACCTGTAGGATTAATTGTTGTCAAACTCAACCTGCAATTTACCGATTGGGATTCCATTTCCTTCTGTTTCAGTGTTCATTTATATTGTAATGAGCTTTAGATAGACCTGTCTGAACTATAGGGATAACCTTATCTCAGTTTAATTAAATATTGCTTCTTTTCAAAGGAGGGCCTTTCATTGACAACTTGCAATGAAGTGGTTTGTTAACATGCCTCCAGTTTCTTATCTTGCTTTATTGCCACATAAAACTTTTATTTTCCTTTTAATATGGTTTAGGCTTAAATCATAAACTTGAAGTAATTAATAATTTATAACTAATGTTACAAATTATTTATTTGCTATTATTCAGTGATAATATTTATTGTATTCATTTCAGTTGTTTTTATCAAATTTTCTTTTTGTTAAGAGATAAAGGACTTTAGTCCCATACAATTTTTAACTTTCTAAAGCTGTATTATTGTACTAATCAATGGAAATTAAATTGACAACTTAAAAATTATATATAAGGAAAATCAATATTTTTTGTTTTACTGGTTTCTTATTTATTTTTTTGAGGTTAGTAATAACAGTATAATATTTAATAATGAAACAAATAATATTCTGTTATGCTTTATAATGGTAAAATATTAATATAAATTATAGCTAATAATTAAATAAAATAAAGGGGGCATTATAATAGTGGTGAACTACTTTCAGAATAATTAATAAAGCATTGCATAATTTGGTTATATTTAACAAAATATTCAAATTTAATACAACTAAAATGTTTCCGAACAAATAAAAAGCAAAATCTTTAAGAACTGGAAAGAATAGGACTGAAACAAATAATATTTCATTTGCCTTTTACTTGATTTTCAAAATACATTTTTAAATCTATAAAACCAGATCATTCCCATTGCTCTCTATTGTTATAAAATATTAATTCACCACTTAAAAAAAAAAAATAACCTTTTTCTATTTCATGAGAGGTTCTACATTTTTAATTAGCAACAGCAGTTAAAATTGCTAATTTAATATAAGTTAAATCGTTTTTACCTATGTCTCTTCATATTAAATGGTTCCTGAGCCATTTAAAAAAAACTAAATTGTGAATGTACTTAGGTTGATTAGTTTGGTTTTGTTGTCAAAATACTCTAGGACTTGAAATTCACTTATTAGAATTCATATTTATTTATTCATTCATAGCTTATTATTAATTGATTAGATATGTACATATTTACTACAAATGGCTTGAGTATTAACCTATGGTTGCTTCTACATGCTTTGAAATTAACATTTTCTAGGGCAATCACTTCCACATCATTGTGTTTAAACGTATCAGAAAACTTATTTTTATATGTTTTTTTAACACAATGAAATTCTATAGTTTACTTAAATCCTTTAAATTTTGTGAGTATCTCTGTGGATATGACTGGCATTCATGTGATAGTCATCTCTATGTCTAATTTATGTCAGTCATTTGATGTGCCATTGGTCACAAGTAAAAACCTGAATATTAATCTGAAATTTAATTTTTACATATTCAGGGCTGTTTAAAATTAAGATGAATTATCTGAATATTAAATTTTGATGTCACTTAAAAATTTATCACCTAAAAACAGCTGGATTAATTGTTATAATTGAAAAGGCTTTACTAATATTACCCTTTTAAATAAAACAAAATAGGTTAAATAAAAAGTAGTTTTGGTTCAAAAGGTATTTTTATTTAACTTGTAAAATTGTAATTACACCATTAGGGATTAAATTATTGCTTTTATGTGTCCTCTTATAAAAATAACTACATTAGGGCTTTGAATGAAAGAAGTGATGTTTTTTAATCTTCAACACTTGAAAGAATAACAAGAAGAGTTTTAAATATTTCAAATTTTCATTTTGACTTACACTTCTTTTACATTTAACAGCTCATTGGATGATATTAAGTTTAAAATTTGATGATAACTCTATTGGATACCTACACTGTGTGTCAGTGTGAAGAGTAAACATTAGGTAACTTTAAAATTATATTGAAAAAAAAATGAGCAATATTAATAAATCCTGAAGGTTTGATACTGTTTCTACTAACAATTCACATACATACATACCTTCCTCAACTGAATCCTTTCTAAGCCTACATTTTCTAAGTCATACCTTAAAAAATCTTCTCACCTACATCTTAGTCTTAGCTGGGTATGGACTGATAATTCCAATGATAAGATAATTAAATTGAATTAGTTTCTTTGTTTTGTTTTGATTTAATTTAAAAATTGTTTACTTTTTAAAAATTCAGATTCTAAATTGATTTTAAATTCTGTATTATTAAATTGGATTTTTAAACCCAGATTTGTTAATAAATCTTAATATACAAATCTGAGAAACCATTAAAGCTAATAATATCAGAAATCTAGTGAGTGTAGAATAGTTTAAATTTTTTTACCTGCTTATTTTTACATATATTTATTATTTTTGCAATAATTAAGGAATCGTTTACTTTTACTTCCCTATGTAATATGGGTTTTTCTAGCGTAGTGACGGGCTGATTTGTCTCTTTTCATGTATCATTGGAATTGTAACAGTATATTTCAATACATAAATAAATGTTTCAGACTGTTGATGTTGGAACCCCCGAACGAGCAGAGTTTGAAAACTTATCTGATTGTGTTGAAGTCGAAGAAGATGAATGGTCTGATAGAAATTTCTTACCTTCAGCAACTGATACTGAAGCATCCCAAGATAGGCAAGTTAATTTATGGTTAAATTGATTATTCAAATGTTAATATATTTGTGTTGTAGTTGATTGCTTCATAAAAATAATTGAGTTATAAATCATTATAATATATATGGTTATATTATTACTTCTGTGACTTTTGGTTGTCCAGCAATTGATGAGAAAGTGCTATATATACATTTCTTTTTACAAATAGTCCTACAAGGAATTTTTAACATAACTGAAGCAATTATTGAATGCTCTTTTCCCCACTCAGAGTTTAGGTCTGCCCCTGGATATCGGGAAATTAATTAAGGAAGGAGATTCAAGAGTCTTGTTTTTCTTAGATATTTTTTTGATTGATCAATTAAAATATATTATTTTACTGTAATTATATAAGTTATATCATAATTCATAAATGACTAAGTAAGATTATAATATAAGGCTCCTTTGTAATTGTTAATTTTACTTTCAGTTCAAGTTCAAGCTCAAGTGAAGGGTATGCTGAAGCTGAAGATGGAGGTCTCGATCCAGAAGAAACATTACGACTAGCTCAAGACTGGACTAGGCGCTATGCCTCTTCACATTATTCCAACTCTGAAGGTTACTCTAATTGTACACTATATTAGAAATAGCGATTGAAAATAATAATTATTATATTAATTAAGAGATGTGGTAACAGTAACACTAGGATTGCTACATTTATTAAATTGGATGGTCCATGGTGTTCCTTAGGCCTGGTGAAAAAATAAAATAATTTGAATTTCATATAAAAGCAAGTAATTTTATAACCACTTTTTAGTTTAGCCATATTTCAAGTAGAATGAATGTTGCTTTTAAGTAGGTGAGAGAAATGAAATATAAGTTCAAAAAATCAACACAAAATAATTTTTTTTACATGATCAATAAATCATATCAATTTTTGAAAAACAATAACTTTCATATTTGTTTATATCAGTCTAATGATAAAAAAATGTTTAAGAACTTAAAGTATCAATTTGATACTTTTCCACATGTTAATAACTGCCGGTTTCAATCACTGGTTTAACCCTCTTCTTGGTAGTAAATGAAAGAAAAACCACAAATTAGTGCGTGAGATTCCTCTAAAATATATAGAGATGAAGCTATACCTATTTATTTCAAGCAAAATAAATAAAAACATAATAAGGAAAAATTCAGTGTGTTTTTATCCTCTGGTTCCAAGAAGAGAGTTAGGGCTATTGTTAAAATAT
>NW_027113999.1:177019-186715 GCF_000696795.3 Halyomorpha halys
ACTATTCCTTAAATTATATAATAAATTTTGATTAATTTTTGTAATGATGATGAAATTTATATGAATTACGTTATGTATTAAAATTTATATAAATTACATTATGTATTGAAATTTGTTTAAATTACATTATGTATTGTTTCAGACGAAACGACTGATTCTGATACTGAAGAGGAGGCTAAAAAGGACACTAGTCCTCGTCAACACGTTTCTGATTCTGGATCTGAAACAGAGGTGAAAAGCTCTTGTTGCTGTTTGTAAATTGTTCAAGAAAGCAGATATCTAACAAACATTAAGCAGGTGGTCAGGTCTTTCCATAGGTTAAATTCAAACACTTTTATATCGACTCGAGGTATTTATATTAAATAAAGCATCAATCAAAAACAATGTGATTTTTTAAACTAACTTGTAACATTAAAGAGGTACTTTTTTGTTTTCTTAAAAAAATGCTATTATTAACACTGTGCAAAACCATACCACTTGCTAACAAAATATATTATTTTTAACTTTTTTTGCTGTCAATGTTTTGTTTTTTTCTGCTTAGATTTTTTTTTTTTTTAATAATTCAAAAATTAATTATTTTACACCATTGCAAGATGAAAATGTATTATTTTCAATAATATTTTTTTTTTGTTTTACTGTTTGTTAATTTCTACATTATTATTCATATTCAATCATTATGTATATTTTTACAATTTTACGTTTAGAATGAACACTAACAAATTTTAAATGATAAGGTTTATGGAAAATGTACTAGATAACTAATGCTTAATGAACCCATTTTTACATTTGCAGATAATTTTGCTATATTTATTAAAATTGAAAATTAGTTTTTTAAATAATAATGAATTCACATTTCTAATCCCTTAGGCCTATCACATTCATTGTTTTATTGGTGTGATTTAATGATGATCATATTACAGATTTTTTCATTTTTAAAAATGATTTTATTATCTTATCCTCTGAATTATTTTTGTTTTACAATGGTGATAAAATAAGAATTTAAATTTTTTTTTTATTATTTTTAAATATTTTTATAAGAAGTGTGAGTGTGATATCTGTTTTGATAAAATTTTTATTTGCTTATTAAACCTTATGTATTTTAGCATTGCATTCAAACTAGTCATCCAAGTCTTCTCTCCTGCATGGTTATCTCTGTATTTACTTACTTATCAATTTGCTATCTGCAAAAAGTGAAAAAAAAAATGGGTTTAATTCTTTCAGGTATCTTAAAATATTTTAAACTTATCTTAAAGCTGTAGAATTTTACTTATCATCATTTAAGGCTGTAAAATTTCACTCTCATCTTTGTGAAAATGTATATATTTACTTCTCGTAAGTTTATTAATTAGCATTAATAGTTTTGGCTTTGCAAAATACTTATATGTATAAAATTTATTGCTCTTGTTAGTTTAAACTGTGGAGCATACATGAATAATCCAGAAACCCTAGTATTGATACAAAGTGAAGTATCTGATTCCTTTGAAGTTTGCCAGAATCTTGAAGATGATCTCATGTTGTTCATGTTAGTTTTAGCCACTGTAACAGAAAGTGAGAATAATATTAAAACAGAATACAGCGAAACTTAATGAATGAAGCTTTGATAAGATACAAATTGAAAACCTACTGACAAATAAATAAAGATGAAATATAATGTATGATAGTAAGTTGGAAGAAACACCCTATCGAGCAGATGAGCTTTGGTTAATAGTACTAATGTTCTATCCACAGTTCTTATGATTATGAATAGTCAACTGATTGCATTGGTTGGCTTTTTTTCTTATTTTTTCTATTTTAGTTCAAAATAAAATTTATCACTATCAAATTTGATGGATTATTTAAATTGTGGTTTGAACATTCTCTAGAAAAATTGTTGTCTTCCATTACTAGATGTTAAATAATAATTGTATATTTCTCTTTATCATCTAGTTAAAAAAGTTCTGAATTCCTTAAGACATCTTGGACGAATGCATGCTAGGTTATAAAATTTTGCTTCTCTTATTGGCAATTCTGAGAACTCATTACTTAATTATTAATTTAATTCATTATTGAAGAAAAAGTTTTCAAAAATATTTCTTATTCATTGACAGATTAGTGTTTTATAATTTTGTAGTTGAATAAAAGAGTACTTGTTAAAAGGAAAATTTTGCCTTATATTTTTCAACTTATACATATCAATTCATTAGATTTTTGTGGCTATAAATAATAGTTTTATGTTACAGAATTTTATTTGTTTTATTCTAATTTAATGAAGAGATTTTCGATCATTTAAAATCTATCTCTTAATTTATATCTGCACCCTATTTAAAATTCAAAAAAGGTAAGCTCTAATTCTCCTTCTATATAACAGATGATAGCTATAGACCAAACTATTCCCCATTGTCCATCTTTATAGTGTAAATGAAAAAACTAAGTTTTGGTAGTTGAAGTACAAATTATCCCAAGAACTCTTGTTCATTGTTAACGCTTGGTCAAATAAGAATTCTTAGAAAGTAGGGTGTTAGTATCTTTCCCCACCCTCCTTATAGTTCTGACATTGCATCTTTTCTGGTCAACGGCTGAAATAAACTTTTGGCAGCTAGTTGATCAACAATGATAGCCTGTGTTTTGAAGAATTTTGGTAATGTGTAGATTACATATTAATCTATCTATTGATATTTATCCTAAAATTTAAATAAAACTTATTTTGTTTTTGACTTATTAAGACTTTTGTAATTGACTTACTATATTAAATTTCCTGTTAAAATGTTTTCATTTGAAATAAAAATCAATATTTTTTTTTTATTTAGGTGCCTTCAGAAGATGAATATAGCAGTAGTAGTTCCGAAGATGAAAATTCAGCTACAGAAATATCTACAGATTCTGAATTTGAACACGATGGCACAACTCATCCTATTCCTGATATTGTGATTAGTGAAACTGTTCAGGTGAATATAAATATAATTTAATCCAGTAAATTTAGAAAATATTAAGTTTTACCCCTTGACCTCACATGCAGTTTAATATCTATCCCCTATTCAAAATTATTTGTGCTTTTCGTTTTGTATTAAATTTTCACATTCTTTTCTTCAAAGATATGAATAATTTTTTTATTTAAACTGGTTGTTAAATTTAAAATGTTTGGTTCTAGGTTCGCAAAGGCTTAATTGAAGCACCTAGACAAGTGCAACTCATTTCAAGGCAGGTCAATGGAAAAATTACACCTCACAGTGGGGATTTGAAGCTGGAACTGAAAAGAATTGACGAACCTAAAACTGCAACTCCTAATAATAACATAAACAACAATGACAGACCTAGACCCTTTATCAATCCTAATCGAGGTGACTATTTCCTCAACCGAACTCAGTCGACTGAAGGCATAGCATCAAAGATCTCTCTTGAACTGAAAAAGAAATATCTTCTTGGTCCATCTGGTATGCCTGGAAACATAAGAAAGTCGGGATCAGCCATAACTTTAGATACAAAATTCAAATCCTTAATCGATCAAATATCAGAACAGCAGAAATTATTGAATCCGGCTCCAGTCCCAAGTCCTACAATGCAGGCTTTTCTTCAAGGAGCTGATAAGTTAAAAACTTCTCCTGTCTTGTTAGAAAAGAAAATTTTACCATTAAAAGATTTCAAGCATATATGTAGTCTTGGAAACAAAGAAGATAAAAAGGACGAAGAGAAAGAAGTTAAAGAAGAAAAGAAAGAAGAAGAAGAGGTGCGGTCAAGAAGTCCAGTTCATGAAACAAGTATTGTTGTGCCAGAATTCCCAAGAACTGAGCAAAAGGAGATAGAAAGTGATTCGTTATCATCAGAAATGAGTTCTTCTGAGGAAGAAGAATCAGCTGAGAGTGAAGGAGAAGGAAATCTTGTATCGCCTCCAAAACTGGAAATTCATAATTCTCGCGGGGAGTTGATGGAAGAAGAAGTACAATTGGATTCACTTAATATTCCTGATGTCTGCCAGGCAGAACCAAAGAGACCAGAACTTAGAGATAAACTTGATCTTGTTCCTTCAAGTGAGACTGGGTTTGCCAAAGTTATTACAGTGCCTTCAAATGAAACTAATGGTCAGGTCCTAAAACAAGTGTCTACTCCAGCAGAATTATTTGTTACAAAAGAAGAAGTGAATAGTGATGCAAGCAGCCCTCCTTCACCTTCCCTGAAGGATGATGTTACTTTAGGGTTGACAGAAACTGAGCTGTCTGATTGGGCTAGGGATGAGGATGGTGTTGTTTCAGAGACATTTGATGATCTTGAATATAATATTAACCCACAAACTATTTCTTACAAAAAGCATCTGGCACCAAGAAGCAGGAGAAATGCCCGTGGCACAGCCCCAAAAATTGCACGAACTGAAGAATTTGATGATGAATTTACACATGTATGTGGTAAAAACAAGCCTACCAACCTCCATAATGTTGAAAATTTAGAATTTATGGATACTGCTGATGAAAGTAGTGATGAAGACTCAGGAGCTATAAATAAGATATTAAATCGTGGATACATACAGCTTGTAAATCCAGAAGATGATGATTTACCAACTCCTGTTGTTGAAGCTGTTAATTACTGTTTAGATACTATGACTGAAAGTAAAGAAGATCTCGATTCAAGAATAGGAGAATCTACTGACACTACAGCGACCTCTGAGCCAACTACAATTAAGGATAGCCCCATCGAACCACCAGCTCAAATAGTAAAGAGTGATAGCCAAGACAAAATTAATCAGGAATATGAAATATATGTTCAAAAAATGCAGGGTAAAATTTCTCCTTTTGGAAATGTCAGAAATTCTATTGATGTTAGGAAGTCAAGAAAAATAAACAAAAGATCTCCTCCTGATAGTTTAGAATCAGTAGGTGCTGTTGAGGCTCCTGCAATCACAACAATCGAAGAAGTAATTCCCAAACAGATATCTATTCCAATTAAGAAAGATGATGTCAAAGAGGAACCTCCTCCATCACCACAGCCTCAGCCATTAACACCTAAGTTAGGTCTGAATTCTCCCACAACTCATAGAAAGCTGGAACAATTGAATCAAGAGAGAGCTAAACAGAAAGATCTTATTCATGAAATGGTTATGAATAGGTTGATAGCTCAAGGAAAATCACCTACTGAGAGAAAGCAGAGGAGGTCTATTCGAACTGTTCTTAGATCTGGTGATACGCCACCAGCTCCAGTTCCGAAAGAGAGACCAAAATCTGAAATGTTTGTTACACCAGCTGCTCCACCTCCAATCAGAGAGCGAGCCTATACTGTTACCACTGCCAGGCGCTTAGCAGCTAAAACTGGTGTCGTTGCCTCATCATTGCCTGATATACACAAGGCTTGTAGTACTCCAGGTCTGCCTAGTGAACTTACTGTACCAAATCTTAGAGGCATGAGGGAACAAGCTAGGGCCAAGTTTAAAATGATGAGTGATGAAGAGCTCGGCCTAAGTCCAGAAGATAAAATTAAAAAGTTCAAACTAAAAATTCAAAAACATCTTCATGAAGCTAAACTTCCTTCTCCAACTCAAGTTAGTACTATTTAATTTCTTATTTATTTAAAAAGTAAGATTTAGAAAGAATTAAATAATATTTAATGTTATTTATGCTTAGTTGTATATATTGTGTTATTTATGATTAAGTAAGTTACAAAGGTTTTTAAGACTACATAGCCAAAACAATATTATATTCTATATTTTATTTTACTGATTCCTAAAGAAAGAAAGAAAAGTTCTTCCTTTTTTTTTCCTTTCTTGGTGAGAGGTCCGTATCGATGTACGACATGTCACAATCTCTCGAAAAAGAGATTAAGCCCTCCCTCTCCCCTGGGGTAGCCTTACTCATCCCAGCTTGAAAACAGACTCTTAAAAAGAGTAGTTTTGGTTGATGTATAACATGTCACAATATCTTGAAAAAGATCTTAACACAAAAAATACTAGAAGTAACGCCACTAGCCCCAAAAGTATAGTTTTCTTAATCTTCAATTTTATTTTATGCCTATAAAATCTAATTTAAAAAAAAAATAAGAAGTTATGTTGTATTTTACTATTACTATGTATATGGATTAATTTTATTATTATTCTTCATTTATTCTATTTTTTTAGATAGATAATTACTTTCTTAATTGATAAGTATTACAATCTTCCACAAACTTAGGCAATAAGTAATAGTGGTAATTTATTCATTTTACAGGATATTTTTAAACTGCTTTTCATGATCATTACAATTGAGACTATTACTTTCTGAACATTTATCATTATAATTACTTTACTTTTCTAAAAGTTATAGTTTTGTTGATGTTAACCTTTACTCCTTAACAAAATAACATTATTTCATGTTATTTTAATTGATTAATTTTAATTTAATATCGCCTCTGACAATTCACTTCATTTTTTAGTGTGAAAAAAGTGAAATAAACAAGAAGAGTAAAGAAGAAAGGAAAAGAAGTATTATTCAAGCTGTATCTGATTTTTTCCTGAAAAAATCACCTACTCCGCCAAAAACTCCATCTAGTCATTCACCCACCAAATCTGTTCCAAGTGTTTCTTCAAAGAAAGTAAGTTGCTTCAAGTGACTTTAAAATCTATAAAATTAAATTAATAAAACTGTATGATTATTTATAAAGATGTGAATATTGTAAGTCAAATGATTAAAATTTATGATAAGGTTTAATTATTTTTTATTCCTTGTGTTATGAAAAGTTTTTATGTAATGTTTTGTGATGTGCTTAAGTTTCTATCTAACACAAAAAATTTACACTTTTTGGTAAAATCTACAGTACAGTTCTGAGAGCTTATTTTCTTCAACTTAAGTTGTATAATGATTTTAAAACATCATTGGAAAGAGGTGTTTTATGTTATCTAGGACATTGAAGATAGGAAGGAAAGAATGATAAATAAAAACACTATTTTTAAACCACCGAACCTGCTGCACCTCTATCAGATTGAAACTTCATTGCTAAACCTGCCTATGTAAATAGAAAATAATCAACCGAGATGGTTCAAACTACTCTTAGAAGGACTTCTTAAAACCTTCTTTTACTCTTCCAAAGTTAAATTATTCTGAATTGTTTCCATATATTCTAAAATTGTTTTAGTTGTTCATCGTTCAATGATATTGGTGCAAAAGATAAATTAATGAATACTAGTGGCTTTCCATTTTAGAATTTGAAACATAGTACCAACTTGCTTTCTATACATTATAAATTTGCTTTAAATCCGGATATGGCACACTAAATTTTCTCCTAACAGAATATTCTTAGTTTGCTTTTTCGGGATGGTTTATCAAACGTTTCCTAAATCTACTGAACCCTATAATAAGCCAACATTAGTCTAATAATATATCTGGAGATCGGTAAGTAGTGTTGACCATCCTCTGTCAAAGCAATATTAGTTCCTCTAAAAGGTGTAAAAAACAATTGAATATTCATAAAAATGTTTAAAAATAATTTTTGATAATGCCCTATCTGTGTTTGTGTTTATTTCAATTTCTAGCATTAACACTCTTTTTTTATCAAGCATTTTATATTTTTTTACTAATTATTTTCTTCTTAATGATCTTCTTGTCCAATAGTTAACTAGTATCATCAGCTCATTAGTACAAGAGCCCAAGAGGAGAAAAAGGCAGTTATTTCACCCTAATTTTTTATTACTTTAATGAATACTATATTTAATTACTAGTCTAAATTGACAAGTCTGCCAAGTATAGGCAGGGGAAATACAAAATAGTGGCTGTTTCAAAACATTAAAAAATAATTAATTTTTCTTTCAGAGCTCCATATATTTTAAATTATCTAACACTAAAAAACTTAATAGAACAGCATTTAAAGAAGAGTAAATTTGTCAAAATATGAGTTATAGATTATAACTTTATATACTACTTTATAGTACATTTAATTAGTTTTAAATTCGAGTGCTTGCGGACATATGTACGTCGAACGGTTCCTGAGGTATATTTCAGCTAGAAATTGACATTTTGTGAATTAATTTTGTCAAATATGAAAACTACTATTCCTACAAAGATAAATGTAATACACTCACTACTTTATAGTACATTAAATTTGCTTTAATCTGAGTGTTGATAGTCATTTGTATGTTGAGTGGTTTTTGAGATATAGATTTCTCAAAATAAATTCAACAACTAATGATTATTCAGTGCATCTTTTATGAAATGTTGATTTTTAAAAAGCTATATCTTCAGAACTATTGAACATATAGCTCTATTAGGGTTCATATTTTGGCAAATTTACTCTTCTTTAAACGATGTTCTATTAGGTGTTTTAGTATTGATAATTTTAAAGATATGGAGCTCCAAAAGAAAAAAATTTTTTTTAACGTTTTGAAACAGCCGCCATTATGTATTCCCCCTACCTATACTTGGCAGACTCATCAATTTTGTCCAGTGATTATGCATATTTTTCATTAAAGTAATAAAACATTGGGATTAAATAACTGCCTTTTTTCTTCTCCTGAGCTCAAGGGCCAAGCCTGTGGTTCCCAGTCGGTATTTCACTGAATACTATGCTCTTACCATCCACTTCCAGGGTTTCTGCGAAATAGTTAAGAAATGGGTCATTCCACTTCATCTTAAACTTTATTATCTCAGATTTTGTGTACATTATAGCCTTTCTTATTTTTTACTAAAAAAATTGGTTCCGCCATTTTCCTACAATTACCATAGGGTTCCAACGCTAAATAAAGGAGCCACTGGACTAAGCACTGTAAAGTAATTTAGGTATTGAGCGAATTATTGGCAGATCTGTCCATTTAATTATATTGCTTCCAACAGACATTAAATTGGAAGATTGCAGTTTACAAATTAATTTCTGTAAACCTTTCTGTATTAATTTTTTGCTAATATATTTTGTTAAGTTATAATTCAATTTGGCATTTTTAAAAATATTTTGTATAAGTAAAATTGCTGAAATATTTTTGTACTTTAACCAGAATTTTAATTAATTAATACATTCAACAAAGCTTTAAAATTTTCAATGGTTAAATGTTTTGATAGTTCAGATTTATGTAATGGTTATTTATTTTCTATCGTTGTGAGTGAGGTCTGTCTCAACTGTGCAATAGGGAGAATAGTGTAACACCTATTTTTCTAATTCCCATAGTCATTCCATAACTGCTGTGTACCAATTCTCTCTACTGTATATATCTAGTGGATAAGGCTTTTAGGCCAGAATTCAATGAAATATCCTTACTATCCTCAAACAACATTTATTTTTAATTAATAAAATTTCTTTTATATTTTGGATAAAATAATCTGTTCAGTTTATATAATTCAATAAATTTGACCTCTAATTATGTTCACTTTAATTTATTTAATTTTTTTTTTAATTCTGATACAATCTTGTTTCAATTTTAGGCTTGATTTCGGCCCAAATGTTTGGATTAAAATGTTGGCTTATATAAAAAATAACTGTTGTTAATATTTTCTCCACCATAATGAAAACATTATATCAATATCTTTCATCAATATTTAGCTGTTATACTTTTTGAAATTGATATTAATTAGTTAATAGTTTTTTTTTTTTTTTTTTTTAAACCGGCCAAGAAGCACCGCGGCCTCAGAGGGCCTATTGTACGCCGTCCCTCCTCTGCTCAAAACAGGCCAATTGCCTTTGCAAATCTGGATACTGTATAGGGATCCACAGTTTCGCAAAGTTTGGGATCCAAGATACAATCCTTACCAAAGATGAGGAATCGCGTTCTTGCCACTG
>NW_027113999.1:192340-227635 GCF_000696795.3 Halyomorpha halys
ATCTCCCTCTCTAGTCCTCCTGTTACCCTGCCCATTTGCCCATTTACCCACCCATTGCCCTAGTTAATAGTTAGATAGTATGATTTTTTTTTCAATTAAGTTTTTCTTTTGCATTCTGTTTTTTAACTGTAATGACCCAGTGGACTGTACTGAATATTCAAATTAGTTAATAAAGCCAGATAATATAATAAATTGTCAAAAAAAAAGATAATCCATTTTTGTACAATTTTTATCATTTGTTGTTTAGAAAGATTAGAATTTTCATTAAAATCTATTTCCACATTGTGCTTGGTGTTTTAGAAAAATCTGAATTTCTGTTAAATTTCAGAATTGTAGTATTCTTTCTATTTACTATCCTTATGTAGAAATAGACTTGGTTATTATTTTAAATAATTTTGTCATCTCTAAAAATTAGTTCCTATAGATTTAGTTCTAATTATTATTTTATTTGGACCCAACAACAATTGAAACAAGTAAATTGGCAATTAATAAAATTTATTGCCTTATTTTGAGCTCAACACTCCAAAAAATCTAGAAATCTTGAGGGATGAAGTTGCCTTCTTACCTTACTAATAGTAAAAACCTTGCATTGTTCGATTACCTTAGGTTAAAATCAATGGCTCCTCTTTTTTTTTTTCCTATTTTTTTTTTTTTTTTTTAGTGCCACTTTTATTAAATTTGACAGTTATGTTGAATGAATTATAATGTTCCTCAAAAAATATGAACAGGTTTTATTTAGCACATTAAGCAACAGGAGACAGTTCGAGACGCCCATTCTGAACTTTCACATGGGATCATTGCAATACTGATAGACCATACAATACAACTTTTGTTTCTGGCTACATAACCACTCTGCCATAGGAATAAGGAAATGAGCATCTGTTGGGAACTGCTTAGGACCTCTTATAATAATTTTTCAAATCAGTCCATCTGTAATTATTAGCATTAATTATTGTTATATCTTATTTTTTCATTACTAGACTTATCAGATATTGTAAAATCTGTTTATTCTTACATTGCAAGTATAAGACTATAATGACCTCAGCATTTGTTTGTTCTTTTTTTTTTTTTAATTAGTTTCTTGAATATATTTAATTCACTGGGTCACTATTTTCTATTCCCGTGGCCTTAAGATGGCAAACGTGCATTTTTTCTTTCAAGTCTGTGGACATGATAGTTTTATATGGTCTAACTTAGTATGAAATAAGTCTCCTCTTTTTTCAAGGACTTTTGGGCTATTACTGATTTCCTGACAAATAGAGTAGCATACTTATACTTATTATTAGTACATGGGGCATACACTGATAAGTATAAGTATGTATTGCATGTGTATGAATGTAAGGTACTACAATAAATGGTTATTTGCTTTACTCGTAGAATTATTGTTCTTGGAATTTACCTTAATTCTTTCTAAAAAAACTATTGCTACTTATTTTTTATAAATTTTTTTTAATTGCTGTATTGAATTTAATAGAAAGGATGTGGAGAAACATTTCAAAATTAAATTATCTGAAATAATTTCAGAATAAAAATATCACCCCAGTGGAAATCAGTGCCTAATTTGGGATGTTATCCATCTAAATCCTAAGTTTATATGAGTGAATTATAATATAATATTATACAGTTATAAATGCATGTGAATCACCCAAATTTTCTTATATTTTTGTATGAAAGTAGTTTTAAAATCAATTTTTTGAAAAGCATAAACAAAATATTAATTAATGATAAGTGATTTTATAATTGACCTCGATGTTTTATGCTAGCTCATTTGACTCAAATTATTTCTTAATTATTTGTTTAATATATTAGTATATTCATAAATGTACTGTATGTATTTTTTTTTATGTTCTAGGATAAAGATGCTCCTCCTATTCCGCCACCTCCTGTGTCTTATAATCCTAGTCAAGGTAAACAAAAACATGATATAAGTTTTATAAATATGGTATTGTAGAAATAAAGTCACACTTGATATTGCAATGTTAAAATATATTATCATAGTACTTTTTATTCATGTCCACTGTAGTTGCATAAATTACTAGTTAAACTCCACTTTATATACATAAACATACAAACTGCTAAATGCTTCATGCCAATCAATTTCATAATATAGCTAATTGCTAGTGAAAAACTATTTAATTTTTTTTTTTTTTGCTTATTTTTTATAATGCTTCTCACAGCTTTGAAGTACAAATTACAATGTATATAATTTGAGCTTTATTATTTATTAAAAAAAAAAATTACAATTCAATTTTTCATACTTAATCCATTGCTGAATGTTAATTATGCTAGTGGGTGTTAGTGTGATGAGCCAGTGGTATATGGTGTTAGTTGTAGATGATAGCCAATCGGAAGAGGAGACACAATCTTGCACCTTTGCGGGAATGGATTCACTTCAAAGAAAGAGCAAACAGAACAGGAGGCAAGTTAGGCAAGCTCAAAGTAAAAGGTAAAATTTTAATTAATATATTCATTAAATTTTCAATCTTAATTTTAATAAATACCTTTGTATATTCTGTTATATATAAATTCCTGGTTTGTTTTCTTGTTTAGTCTTTACTATTTGATATACAATATATAGTAAGCATACTAAAGTGTCATCTTTAAAAGTAAACATTTTTAAATTTTCTTAATTTTTTTAAGTCTTTTTTTTAAGTCTTTGTTATCAAGATGTTTACATCCTCTCAACTCTCGTTGCTACAATATTAGTATTGTCCGGTCCATTGCAGTTTATTTACTTCTTTCATTTCTTCCCATTTCAACCATTCTTAGTTGAAACCATGATGAGGGATAACTTAAATTTAGTTCTTAAAATGTCCGAGTATCAATTTTTAACTTATCATCTTGGTATTCCTCTCCATTTTATTGTGTATAGCATTTAGAGGTGGTAATCCACTGAAAACCTATAAAAAGCTCAACATAGTTTGATTAAGAAATCAAATATTTGAAAAATAAAGGTTCATTATATTCTTTGTTTTATTGTAATTGGTTATCTGATTGATTGAACCTCTTATAAAGCTTAATATTTTGTATAATTAATGATGAAATTATAACATTTTGTAATCATAAATAAAGATTAGATCTTAGAAACTTACAAAATTACGAACTGAGAGGTTATGTTCTCTCATTAGTTATATATATAAATAAAATATTGAGTAATGCAAATAATTTTGTTAAAATATTATGTATATGAGAAAACAAAAACATTTACAGTTCTGTTTAATGTCACATTAAAACTGGAAATGATTATTTTATTGTCATGATTCTGAAGATGTTCTAAAATTAATATAGTAACTTTGTAAATAACTCTATAATATATATATTGTTTTATTCCTTATTATTGTTAATATACTACATTACTTTTTTTTTTACTTATAAAATATAATTGACAATTGAGTTATTAAAATTTTATTGAGTTGAAGATTTGTTTTACTTTCCTTCTGTAGGCTTCGTATGGCACAAGAGGTTCAGAGGGAGCTTGAAGAGTTGGAGGTAAAACAAAAGGAACTGGAGGCTAAGGGGGTTGCTGTTGAGAAGGCTCTGAGGGGTGAAGAAACAGGTAAATAATAAACATAATAAGTCTTATCAAATTGCTTTTTATAATCAGTTGTTTTCATTTTATGGATTTTTGCTATAATAAAAATTTTGTTGTGTAAAATTCTAGAGTTGATATCTTTGAGAAATTAAATTGGCTAACGATTAAACATTGTTTCATGTTGGTTATCATTTTTTATGATTTTATAATTTAGGCTAGTCACACGTAAAACTAAAAGTTAAGCTGGAAAGTTTTTTTCAGCTGTGGTCTAGTTAACAATCATTAAATCTTAATTCTAGTCTTTACTCATTTATTTTCATTATTTATTTTTTGCTAAATGGTAGTGTATTTTGGAGTACGGCCATTCTCGGTTTAACGTCTTAATATATTCGAAGTATGACTGGAAAGATAGAGTATCCTACAGATAACTAACCTTTTATACCTCTATTTTGAAGGTCAAGATTCATTCCTCAGATTCGCCATTAAATACGTATCAACCAACCCAGACCAGCTTCGAATCAACATAGCTTTATGAGTCGAGAATGTTATCTATATTTGAAATCTTAATATTAAACACATTGAAACTTCTTTGTTTAATGTCATTAATATGCAACAATTAAGGAGAGTATATGAAATCGGCACAAAATGATATTGATTATCGTTAATATTACTAAAAGCACAGATTAAATCACTTTTCCATTTGTGGGTAAGCCAGTATATCTCCAAAGAAAAATCAAATAGTTTTATGAGGAGAAGATGGTTGGGGGTGCGGTCAATGAAATTTTCATTTGATTTTCATTGACCGCACCCCCAACCATCTTCTCCTCATTTATCATCCACGGTCAACTATCTCTCATAATTACAAATAGTTTTATATTCATCGAAACAAAGATAATAATAATGGATTCTTATCAATTAAAGCTCTGTTTATACATCACCTGATTGTCTGCTGTCATAACAGCAACTATTATGGTAATGATAATTAACTATCATAGTGCTAACAAGAAAAAGGAACATTATTTAGCCATTGTGAACTGTAATTATAAATCAGCTGTGAAGCGAATAAATTAAATTAATAAATGGAATATGGTCTGGGTGTGGTCAAATAAAACTCAAATAGTAAATGGGTGTACTATTTTTATTATTATTTTTTATGTTTTATTATTTTATTAGCTCAAATAAAAATAGTACAAATATATTACTATTTCAGTTCAATTTGACCGCACCCGGACCATATTCCATTTATTGATACACACGGTCAATCAGCAATCTTCCAGTAAATTAATAAATACTTAATAAAAGTGGATAAATTCATTACATTGACTTATTTCCAGCCAGTTACTCTGTTTCACTCTTTAGGTTAGATAAGTGGTAATTTTTTATTTAAATTGTCCAGAATTAGTGTTAATAAATCATAGGTTTAAATTATTCTTAGAAAGAAAAGAAAAGGCATAAAAGTGATGATAAAGTTGCATTTGTGATTCATTTTATTATATTTTTGTAAATTCAAGTTAATTATTTCAAGTAAAAAAGTTAAAGTAATTGATGCTCTTTAGGTGTAAGTGGTACTGAAAGTGAGCTACTTGGTGAATGGCTTAGACTGATGCGGGAAAGGAGTGAGGCTCGGAGTAAAGAAAAACAGCTTGTAATAAGGGGCCAAGAAATAGAGCTGGAGCACAGGCATGCCAGGCTGCAAGCCCAGCTTTCTGAACTTATGGCTGCTTCTCCCGGTTAGTATGAGTCGTTGATATATTTATTAAATTATTTATTATGATTTTATTTTTATCAGTTTATTATAAATTCAGTAAGTGTATTAGGTATTTCTATCACACAAGTGCAGCATAAAAAAAGCATTTTTACACAATTTTGACTATATCCTGTATTCGTTAAAAATGTGTCTTCTTGAGAAACTTTGATATATCAGAAATTATCAGACCTCTAGACGTTCATAAGTAGTCAAAATAAAGCTAGTTTAATTTACTTTTATGTAGTCTATAATAATGTTGCTGGTTTTTTCAGAAATAGTATTTTGCATAACTAAAAATGTGAAGTAAAAAAATTCTGCTTTTGGAGAAACTATATGTCTTATTAGACGTACCTTGCTCTATAATTGCTCAAAATTTAGCAAATTTCCTCTATGTCGAAAAGGATATTCATGTTCTTTTTTGTGTTGTTGATAGTTTCATCACAACATTGAGCATGGAATAAAAATTTACAAAAATAAAATAAACTTCCTATCATCTGCCCAGGTCGCAAATTAAACTTTTTAATAACGATCCAAAACCATACTACTTATCAAAAAATCAGAACTACCCAACCTTTGGCTTTTTGAAAGTGCTTTGTTTCCTAGATCAAATAATAGTTGCACAATAAGTTTATAAAAATAATCCAACATGTATAATTATAGCAACAGCTTCAGTCTATATTAGGCAGAGGATTAATGGCATCTAAACTTATTGAGCAAATAATATATTGCCACATTTAGACATTTTATTATATACTTAATAATTGCAATGCATATTGTAATTGTAACTAAGAAAGTAATTTCAGTGTTTGAACAGAGGAAAAGAATTTGATTTATTCAATGCTATTGACAATTGTTGTAGAAGAAAAGTTTTACTTTGATAAGAATATGGACGGTTCAGGTGATTAACTTTATATATTTAAATAATTAAATATAGAATATTTAATTGATTATGAATTATAGTTGATGGCTATTGATATTGCTAATGTATAACATTAATTTAAAGATCAGAAATCATTGTTAAATTATTGTTTAATTTTGAAAGAAGATCCTGAAATTATTTAATGTACAATAATAATTACTTGTAGAAAGATGGTGAAGAAAGGAACAAAAATAGTAAATAACTATTTCTCTATCTATTACATTAGGTCAACTATCAATCTTTCAATAATAATTATTGTTTTAATTTTAGTTATTGCTATTCTACTATTAAAATCAGTTGGTTCTATAATTTCTGAGGAAAGAAAAAAGTTTCCTCTGTTTTAACTATATCAATTCTATATTTCTATTTTTCCTGTTTTATTGATTGATTTACATTATTATTATTTTTTTTTCCAGAAGGGACAAAAACAAATGAAGAAGTTGCTCTGGAAGGTCGCATATTACGTGAAATGCTTGAAATAGTTGAAAGGAGAAACTCTCTGCAAGCGCAACTAGAGGCTGAAAAAGAAAGGTGCCAACCTTCCAATCCAATCACATACATCGTCCTAGCAATTGCTGTCTATTTCATTGTTCATTTCCTTCTCACTCTTTATCAAATGAATAATTCTTTTCCTTACACCTAGAAATTTTATTCATTATATATTTCCTCTTTTTTTTTATTTTCTTTTTTTTGGTAACATGTCAAGGTGAATTAATGTATATGTAGAAAGGGGAATATTAACTGTGGAAATTCATTAAGAATGCTTGTAATGTGAGGTTGCTTCTTTCTTCTTGTTTAAACTCTTTTTATATATTGCTTTAAATGTTTGCTGACTCTGTTAGCTGGTTACATTATGCATTTCAGTTGTATTATAAATATATTACAAAATTACATGTATAATATATTGCATGAACTATCTAACTGATTGAGGGAATTATATGCTTTTCATGTTGCCGGTCAAATTGATTTGTAACTGGCTGCAGGTATAAAGTGACTGTTATTATTATCTCAGTATTCTTCAAATTTATTTAATCTTTTTATTGAAATTATTCTTAGCTTTATCATCTGATGAACTAAAAATTAGCCTTTTATTGACTACTTTTGTGTGTATTATTATTTAGTCTTGATTCTTAAAATTTGAATATTATTATTTAATTTCTCAAGACAAAAGATTGGTTTAGGAAAATATTTTATGTTAAATTTCTAGAATTTAATCGATGTCACCATTTTAGTTTCTAATTGCTTGCTATCTGTAAGTTCTGTATCGGTGGAATTATAGGTTAGTCTGAACCACTAGGCTTATTCATATAATTTTTCAGAACCATGCTTAAATTAATGTAAACATTCTTTCTACATTAATGAATTTCATAAAACAAAAATAACTTAAGAATTTTTTAGTTATCTTTATTTTAATTTATGTCTTAGCAGGTGCTAAGAAAATTATTTTTTCTTTTCCGTTCTTTTCGAAAAATGTTTTGTTCTAATTTTTAGAATTTCAACTTTTTCCTCTACCTGACATAACCATGAAATGAATACTTTATGATAATATTTGATATCATTTATTTGAGCTCGATCCTCTATTTATTTCATTTTTCATAATTAGATTATTTTGAAATTTTTTTTTTTTTATTTCGATAATTATTATATTTACTATACTTTTATTATTTGGCATAAGTTGTATGATAATCCACATCAAACATTAAAAAAAAAACATATTTTAGTTTTATATTGAACATATTATACGCCTTATACTACTCAATCCGTAGTTAAAGTAATTGAAAGTTCTCATATTTTATAAGTACTTTTTAATCACTTCCGAAAATTATTATTTTCATGTTATGACAATTTATTTAGAGTTGAGAAATTATAATTCTTGTGATTATGATCGCCTAATGTTTATTTTAATAAAAAATAAGTTTCATAATCTGGTCATTAATCAGTTGCATGAAAAATAATAGTAATTTCTGCAGAATTTTAGATTTGACAAATATTTTTAAATTATATCTTTTTTTTGCCTGCTATTATTAACAAATGTTTGCTGATTCATTCTTTTTGAAAGTATTTTTTTTTTATACTTTAAAAATTATAATTGTTTTAGCATTTTAAGCTGACTAATCATCAATTTTTTTGTACAGATTACTAACTTTGTCGATAATACTTCTTGAAATCCATAATTACAAAGCTATTAATTTAGGTGATATTTCAAATTTTCAATGAATACTTTAATCTCAATCAAAGTAACTCATCTTCTCATTGAAAACTCATCTATTTAACGAGATATTGTATTATTTGTGTCATGAAAATAATTCTTTTAATGTTAACACGCAACCCTAATTAAAATTAAAAACTTCATTGTGATTTTATATACTAATGCTTTGTATCATTTTTCTACTAATTCACTTTTGATTTTTGTGTGAATAAACTTATCCACATTCCTTTGCACACCCTACAGAAGATAGTGGCACCAAAATGTTATGGCTAAGTTTTTGCCTTTATTTTTTCTGATCGGTAAGCATTTGTTACATCACTAGCTACAAAATGAAGTAATATTGAATAATTAAGTGAATTATGTTTTATCAACATATTTAAATATGTTAATTTTGATATTGAATTTTATTCATAATACAATATTTAATAATTACAACCTTCAAAACTTCGAATTCTTGCTGTGATTTATTTGCTGGCTGTGGGATTAGTGGATGTTCATCATCTTTGATAATAAAAAATAAATATTTAAGCAACATAATAAATGTTTTACAGCAATTTTAAAAATGAAAAAAAAAGAGAATGTTCAGCTTAATAAAATCTTCTTATGAGTTATCATGAAATTAAAATAAAATATATTTACAAAGAAAATTAAATGAAATTCATAATTTGTTCTGAAAAGACGACATTTAGCGAAATCGAAAAATAGATTAGTTCTAATATCACATTTCATTTTCCTTATAATTAAATATTCCAAATCAATGTGCCTTAAAAAAATATATATATTGTTTGAACATGTTCCGGTACACTATAATAATTATAGTCTTTATTTTAAGTATAGGCTGGAGTATATTGCTGTATTTTATTTCTTATTTCCTTATAACAACTGAGTATATATAGCCAACTTGATAAAACATTAGTGGTCAGGAGGAAATGATTATTTATAGATTTTATGTTTTTGCAATTATATAGTTTTAATAGTTCAATCTAAATGCATGCATAATACATTACAAAAATTAAACTTAGATTTTGTTTCCCATTTGAATAATTGGGTTTTAATATATTTTTTTTTTTTTCTGTTGAAAGAACATTTAATAACTGAACTAGTAGTGAAAATGGGATTTGATTTGTCCACAAGTAAAAAAAATAAATTTTTTTATTAATCTGAAATCACCAATTTTTGTTTTAGTATTTGTTCTTACTTTTACTGTCTGTCATTGCCATTTGCAATTAATAATTTTATCATTGTTTTCATGAGATTAGATATCTTCTCTATTTCAATGCTGTATCACTCTTGTGCAATTTTTTTCACCAAGTTCACTCCCTCCCCTCATTTGCCGAAGTTACCTTGTTAGAAGGCTTTAAGATCTGTTTAACCAAAGAGTACAATTAAGTTGGTTTCTAATGGTTTGGACCGGTACAATTCCAGAAGTGTATAACTCTCTGTACATATCAGTACACAATAATTTCCTTAGAGACCATGTACTATTTGCCCCTTTATCAGAAGTAATTTACTTTTTACAACTTACAAATACAGATTTATTGAGTATAAAATATTAGAACCCTTAAGTTGTCCGTCTGCCTCTAAATCCTATCCATTATTTTGGAAACAAACAAGCATTCTGTTAAAGAGTCACATATAGAGCGTAGAGAAAGTTAAAACATTGGAGAAGAAAAGATATCTTGTAGTAAGCACACCTTAAGAAATTGGAAAAAGTTGTTGGGATTGGTTGGTGATCCGAGTATTAAAAATATCCATATTTTTACAAATGAACTACTTTTCCTACTTACAGTATTAAATTTTCTTTACAAAGATAAAAAAAAAATAATAAAAAAAAAATATAAATACTAGTGTTTTATATTAAAGAAAAAAATATTAAATAAATAGAGTCTTTACTTGTAAAGTATTTCAGGTAAGCATTAGTTCATAGATCTTTATGTAAAGCATATTTTTGTATTGTATATCTGTTATTTAAACATTATTTAGGTAATACATTCATAATAAACCTGAGGTATTCTTGTATTTGGTTTCTATTATTTTAATTTTTTTGTCTTTTTCAATCGACAAAATCTTTGAAATTTTATTGAACTCATTTTTCTTGGGAAACGACTATGTAGTGGTGGATAAGTCATATAAAAAAAGTATTTTATTTATATTTCTGTATAAAATAATGTTTTAGATGAATATCAAAAATTCGTAGCTTATTTTTGGTGTCAAAATTTTTCTAAAAATATTTTATTAGTATTAACTTTTTTTTTTTTATTAATATAAATCTTGAATTAACTGCTTTTTAAAACTAAGGGTTTAATTTTAATTCTGCTAATCAATGTTTGAAAATCTTAAATAATAAATATATTTTAACTTTCCTAAACTCCATAATTTTTACATTAATATTATATAATTATCAATTATATGATATTGATTGTTATATGATTAATCATTAATTGATTATTTTCTGTTTCATTTAATCAAGGCTCCAATGTTATACAAAAGTGAGTATATATTTGCAAGCTGAACCATTGGCGAACTATTAGTTTTCATGATTTAGATCATCGAATGAAACTACATGTACATGTCCATCTTTTTTGTTATACAATTTTATCTGTTATACAATTCTCATTTTACAAGATTTTTTGTTCCTTTGTATTTATTTATGGACTATTTACAGGAATATCAATTGAAATTGATTAATTTTTTATTAAATTATTGTTAAAACATGTCCAGATAAAAACAGGTGTGGGATCTTAGGCTTCTGCTGGATGATTTTTCTTGCATTACTTTGCCATGACATAAGCTGAAAATCATACAATTTCTTTCACATGAAAATATAATTGCAAATAACTGCTTAGTTGGTTCCTTTTTTTTTTCCCACTGGATTGCAAGAACTTATAATAATAATTTCAGCAGATGGTTCGGTTTACAAATGTATTAGCAACTTGTACTAATATTGTAACAGCCCTATATCCAACTCTTATTAATCCATTTTGTTTTTAGGTATTGTGAAGAAGAGAAAGATTTAGAAGCTCAGATGCTCGCCAAAGGTATCCAGTTCCAGCAGCCTAAGCAGTAATGCATCACATAAGAAAGTAGAATTTACTAGACTTATATAGCTTTAACCTTGTTACCTCTTAAGGTGTTATTTTTCTAGTGCAATCGCCTGCCTGAATAATGAAATGAGTAGATATATATTAATGAAAGAAAAAATCATATAAAATTATATATATATATATATTTTATCACAATTTGACTGATAATAAGCAATCTTCTGTAGTTGTAAATGTATTTATTATGGTGATATACATAAATATTTATGATTGAAAGCACCCTAACGTCGTTACTCATTCTGTAATTAATTTAATTTTTTTTAACTACCAGAAGTATGAATTTAATTTGTTTGCTCATTGAGTAGACTTAAATATTATTTTAAATTAACTTTTAAGATGTTCTGCTTAAAATTAATTGGTTCCATTGTAAGCTACTAACATGAACTGATCTTTGATCTCGTATTTAACGATTTAAATTTGGTTTTTCTTATCTTGAAATTGGTGCTTTAAACTGTTGACAACCAATTAAATTGTGTATTATAGTGTAGATGAAATATTTGTTTTTACGTTGTGTCCTGTGATAGTCCCACGATAACATCAATTATTTTTTATATATTAACCTTAATCCTTCCTATTTTTTGTAAGAATTGTTTTATTAATATCTATGTTTAACTCTGTGACACATAGTATTGTAATTATTGTACATAGAAATTATGAATATTTGATAAGCAGGGGATTATTTTATTGTTCATTATTGAGAGAAATAAATATGCTTTTTACATTTTTTTTTTCTTGAGATTTTTTACCTTAGTGTTTATTTATGTTGTTAATTTTTACCTTAATTGTCATTGAAAATTGGAATTATTAAAATTGTTCATAAATGATATTTGTTTTGCATAGACAATTGATAGATACTGTCCTGTCAGTTGTATTGATATAAATTTTGAATTATTAGTGGCTTCATTTGAATTTATGTATATTCCTTTAAGGCTTTGGAATTAATTAATGATATTATATAATAATTATATATATATATATATATTATGATTTGTTTTCATACTTAAAGATTTATTCAAATATGATTTAGGTTCGTTTTATATCCATTATCAAAGTATACAATAGTACACTTGAAATTGCCGACTTTAATCAGATTAACTTGCGATTGATATTTTCAATTCTGTCAACAAATAACATAGAAATTAAAATAAAAACCAACAGATTTTTATATCTTTACTTCTTTATAAAATTGTGCTAACCAGTGTTTCAATAACAAACTTACTTTTCTGATCCAAGCCTTTCAAAAATTTATTATTTTACAAAAACTATAATTTATATTAGACATTTTTTATTAATATGGATAAAAAATCATAGAGTTTTTATGGATTTTTATCCAGCTTTTCACATTTTTTCCCCTCTACTACTATTTGGAATAGTAGAAGTGGCAACATAAGGTATTTTACATTGCCATATATTAAAAATTTGAAGGCTGAATTTGTATGCCTGTCACTATATAGGATTGATTGCTACTGCATGAAATTTTTAACAATGCGTTTGTTACTATACTGCCTTAATTTTTGAATGCTACTATAGGATTATTCTTGTTTTACAAAAGTGCCTTTTTATTGAGCTACAAATAAAACATTTTTAAGTCACTTTCAGAAATTTATTTATATTACTACCTCAAGAGAAAAGCACATTCAAACTTTATTAAATCAAATTATAAATATTATAAACATAAAATACCATTGTTAGTCAGTATTTTAATAAGCAGCAGACAAATTCAAGATCTTGTCTTTTGTTTTCATTAGAACAGTATCTTTTTAGAAAAAAAGCCATATATTTTATTAACAAATAAGATTTCTATTTATGGTTTAACTTAATAATGGTATATGACATTATCAGAAATAGAACATGATCCAATGATTAATCATTTGAATACTTTTTCTGTTACAATGCACTTGGATAAGTACCAATGAGTGGGTAGTCCGAGGGAAGCAAATAATCTCGATATTTCACAGATGGTCAGCTGCAAGGTTGTTTATTATTACAGCCTGCTAAATTATCCCCATCTTGTAAAATATTCTTTTGTAAGTGTTCCCCTTCTCTTTATATAACTATAATAATAAATAAAACACTCTTCTAAAGTTTTGACCCATTTAGGACAAAAGAACCTTTCAAGGAGATATATATATTTATACTGTACAGTCCATTGTAAAATTTTATAATAAATTAAAGCCATCTTTAGAAACTTATGAAGTTTTGTTCTTGAGTTTTATTTAGATGAACTGAAATAATTTTGGTATGTACCTATGTATTTATGTATAAAAGAACTAAAATTAAGAACTTTTTATTTATATATTTTTTTTATTGTGATTAATCCTTTAACAGAACACAGCTCAAATCATAAGATAAAATTCTCATGCTTTTAGTTATTACTTAAATAATTGAAGACATGGATGAATGAAGCTTACTTTTGAGAAAATGAAAAATAAAGGTTATTTTTTATTGACATGATCTATCGAATCTACTAAAGAATCATGTGATTAACGATGAATCTTTGGATGTTCATTTTATAATACAGAGGCAAACACATGAAGCCTGACATTGTAAGATGTCAACTTTTGAAACTTAGTTAATACCTTCATCCACTCATACCTTCAATTGGATCGTTTATTTTAGAAAATTTCCAAAAGTCCAAAATTTCGAATATATATACTTTTTTCTGTAAATCAATGCTCTGAATATAGAACAAATTCGTAATATAATTTAATAGTTTTATCACAATTACATTATGATTTTTGGACTTTTCAAGTATGCAAAGTGTATTATTGAAGCAGCTTGTTTTAGATTACTCAAGACCCATTTTTCACCTTTCTGAAAAAGAACAATCCAGATATATTACATCTTATATTTCCTACCACTTAAGGAATTGATCTCTGAAATTGATGTTTTTTCTATGTATATATTTGAATGTAAATGAAATATAAATCATGTTCATTGTGAAGCCCATGCAAAAAATTACTTATTGACGAGCAAAACCTTTTTGATAGCTTCATGGTTTTCAAAGTCTACTCTAACACTCTATAGTTAATCTTTAACCATTGTAATTAGGACCTATAATTTTTTTTAATCTATTTAATTTGTTTTCTCTTGTTAATAACCATAATAAGGAAATAGCCATAATAAAAAAAAAATCTTTTGGGACCCCCCCCCCAAAAAAAACTTTACATGTGATTATATGATTTAACTTCTTAATGTTTCACAGCTAAAGACAGGAATCATAGTTTTCTGTGGAACCTAAATCAAGGTGAACAATATCTGTCAAGAAAAAATGCTATGAAAATTGTCTGAAGCCAAGTTGGATTTGGAAAACATTTTAAAAATGCACTATATTATACTAACAAACCATATTACTACTAAAAAAATAAAATAATATCTAAAATCTATCAAAGTCAAGCAGAAGTAGAATTATTGCATCAAACAAAATATTTATTCAACTATCATTCGCAACTGGGATTGATATCAGAATAAAAAATAACTACCTATTTTGTTAGGAAACAAATCTTGTTTTGCATAAAAATTAAAATGTTCTTAAACATTAATTAAATGTTCTCTTTCTTTCTGGATCCACCAAGGGATGAAGGTAATAAAATTGTGTTATTAGATATTAGATTATAATATTAGTACGTAGCTAAATTTAATGCTTTTACATAAAATTAAGGATCTTTTTAGGTCAATCATTGGTACCATGAAATTCGCCAAGCAGGGCAGATAACCCAAAAAATTAGAATATTATGCACTATCCATTGCTACTGAGCTAATTATTTCGAATATACACAAATTTCTATGGCTTATTACTGCCAAGGTCTCCAACAATATTTAGGTAAATATCGATAATGTAAGTTTTTGTACACTTCTTCTGGACTATTTATTATTATTTGCATCCTCAACTATTTATTAATTCTCATCATTTATGTTATATTTTTAATTGTTGCTTCCTAGGAACCAAAGGTAGCTTATGAACCTTTGCATTCTTACAGGAAAGAAAACAAAATTGTTGTCAGAATTGACTCCATTTCCACACGCATTTCACATCAGACATGGAGATATAAATTAGGCTCTGTGTCTAACTATAGTCTAATCCAAGAAATGAGAATAACACATATCCCTACTACTAATCTGATTTTGATCAAATTTTAAGGGGCTGTCCACATTCGAATTGGCTTTTTTTCTTTTCTTTTGTTTTCCCTCACGCCAATTACTGTTTTTTGTTAATTTTACAATGCTATGTTACTTAATTTTGCTCGATTTAAGTAAATTTTAATCAAGTCTGGCTCTTATCGTGCTTGGAATATTGGTGGTGAGATGGGAAAAGAAGATTGCCTTATAAGTATTTTGAGTGTTATGATCTCCATGAGAGATTTTAAGTCGTGGTGGTACACCAATCAATACTCGTTATTGTCCCAATGGCCGATAGAAAAAAATCCAGTTATATCACCTCAAATTTTGATTACTTTAAAGAAAACTATATATATAATTTTTAGACAAAGTTGATAAGACTGCCAATTATAGTTAGGAAAAAAAAAATGACGGCTGTTTCAAAGCAATAAAAAAAAATTATTTTACATTCGGAGCTTTATATCTATAAAAATACCAACAACACTATATAACCTAAAATAGTTAAAATATAACTTAAAGTAGATTAAATTAGCCGAAATATGAGCCTTAAAGGCGATTACCTCCGTACTTTTACTAATCAAACGAAGTTTAAGGATTAGGGTTAAAAACACTCAGTCAATTTTATCTAATCGCATCTACTATTTTTTATTTTAAAAAATATTTTCCTTGAGATTCATATATTTCAAACACGAAGAGCAAATAAAATTGATTAAAAAACAAAAATAGTAAAATTCTTCCTCGAAAACGAATCGCTTTACCCCTAATTTCGAGTATGTCCTTTTCTTCAAAAACTTCCTAAAATGCATCCCTAGCAAAAGAAGAGAAACTTCTATTCTCTCCAAGTATCAACCCCACACTTTATGGGGTTATGGAAAAAAGAAAAAAGAAAAGTTATATGCAAGATAATTTTTCAATGAAAACACATCGCAGTTCCAGAAGAACTATAAAATTTTGTGAAATTGGGTTAATTGTGTTGGTGGGCTTAAAAATGGATTGTTCTTATGATATTTCACATCGACATAATTGTACTTACAATATTCATCCCTTTGGTTTGAAAAACATTTATTCCCAAATCTCGACATCAGGGACAGTATTTTTATGCAATTGCCTATTTAGTTTGTGTGAATGTTTTGAACCGCTTACGATTCATTGTATATATGTAAAAGCAATTAGTGAAGTTTTATTTTGCATATTTGACGATAAATAAATATATTTGTACTGTTTCAGTTAAATAAAAATAAAATTTAAAAATCAAAACAAAATTACAGATTACAACGCTCCTTATTCATTCAATCAGTAATGACATATAAAATTTAAAGAGGTACCTTCAATTTTATTTTATTAAAATAGTTAGATTCCATATATTTCGATTAATGTTTAACTTAAACAATTAATTATTCAGATTTCATACCTGCCCTTGACCAACATTTCCGTTCTGGAAGACTTAAAATCGGTTGTCGAAGACGGGCACAAGCACTCACTGATAAGATCACATTGCATTCGTATTTTTAACAACCAATAGATCGGCACTAACGTTTTCATTCCATTCGCATTTAGCACTGACTAGATAAGCTTATTATAACTGTGCGTTCGTTTATAATGCAAAGGTCTGACTCGGTCAATGTTAACCCTATCATATTCTAGTGTAATCATTGGCGGTTACTAAGAGGATGAGGAAGTGCAGGATGGACTTGAATAATAATGGAAAAGGGAATCTGTGCATCCTTAATTTTTTTCGAATAATTTTATATTGTATCCTCCATAGTTTTATCCAATAAAAAAATTATCAATAATATATTGTAGTTTGAATTGTTAAGTGCATTTTTGTTTTTATATCCGCGTTAGGGCTACCAGGTCGAACCGAAAGAAAAGAAATAAAAAAGAAAAGTGCATTACTATATATATCCCTATTTCAAAATGAAAACGTACCTTTTCTTGATACAATTTTCTTCTTTTTTCCCACAGAAAATATACAATATTCACTCCTGATAACTATAGCAGTTTTAAAACAATTATAACCTTTTATCTCCAAGGATGCTGATCCGGAAAGAATAAGTTATCTGATAATTGAAGGGTGGAAATGTATTAACAATATATATGAATTTTCATTATTTTTTGTTATATTTAGACTATGAATTCAATTGAACATAATTCCAATAATGGTAGTAAGCACAAAATTTTAATTGAGTATAAGCCATAAAAATGGATTACTTTGTGCTAAATTTTGTCCTTTTTTTTTAATTGCGCATTTTTGACTCACATACAGGTCTCATGAAAGTCTGATACATACACCTCAGCTTCCACATACTATTAAATGAAAGAAAAAATATCTAGTTAACACTGTGATGTCGCTAGTTAACGCTGAGAATCACTAGTATTTGAGATTAATATACACATCATTTTATTTTTAAAAAGTGAAGTAACGTTTATGGATATGTAGAGAAACTTTGTGTTAATTTAAAAAACCTGAGTAAAAAGCTTGTGCAATTTAAGGCTGCCTAGAATAGAAGAACATCTAAAAACTTAATCTTAAAAGTGTAAAATCAGATATACATATATATCTTGATTGGCAATTCTATGAAGAAGGTGAATCTTTTTTTTTTTAAAGGTACTAAATATTTTTCCTTGAAATGAAAGTCAAAAATAAGTATATCAAAACAGATTTTGTTTATTGAAAATGGATGTAGACCAAATCAAATCCAAACAAGAAATATATATTTTTTAATTGTTTTAAATTACTATTTTATTGAAATGATGTTGAAAATTAAAATCAATTATGCACTACATAAAATATCAAGATATTTATGACCACAAATGAGGACAGGTTTACTGGAGTGAAGTATCCCCAATTTTGGGTGCATAGTTATCCGTAGTTACAATTTCCTAAATTTTGACTAAGACGGTTAAAATTTATACGTGCTTCTTAGTCACAGATAGAATTTGAACAACCTTAATGTTAAACTTACTTTTATGTTTTGAAAAAAGGCAATTTAGCAACAAAAGCTTGAGGAATGTTGTTGTTGTATTTTAACACAAAATAATAAGAGAAGATAGAAAAATACCAGAAAACTTAGGATTATTTACTGAACTTTGCAACCACCAATCGAAAGGCAAACTTTTTCTCTCTGGCTCTTCGCGCCTTTCACTACCACTTGTGTCGCACATTGTTTATCTGAGAGCTTCTAATGCTGGCTTTCAAAAATCGTATTCTAGGTTGTATCAACAAACAATCCCTACAATGAAGGATTATATTATGTTAAAGTGAGATATTACTGATATTTTGAACCGATCACTTGTGGTAAATATATTTATGTATTAACATTTCACCTTATCCCGTAGGACGTTCTAATATATTTATTTTACATTAGGTACTACTACCTGAGCCCTGTTTCATAATGAAAGCTATTAGTATTAGTTCATAGTACAAGTATAGAAACAACGCTATAATTGCACTAATACTTCTTTTTTTCATAATAGGGAGGAGTATTAGTGATATTACAAGAGTTAAAGAGTACTAAAGTACAAGTTACTAATGTACAAGTCTGTGTAAATGTATTAAGTTTAATCGACAAGACTAGTAGTATTAGTTTGTACTTTATTATGAAACAGGACCCTGGTTTTCGGACGGGCTTAGCTTATTCAGTCCGATAACTCCCATCGACGTGTACGTAATGCAATGAACTAAATGGAAATGGATAATCGTTTTCCCTCCTTTTTACCCGACTACGGAGAAGCCAGAAGAAGAATAATGTATATAGGGGTGTCAGATAACCAGCTCATTTTATGGGTATATACTAAAGTATCGATACCCGCTTTTCAATCATCTAAATATTTATTGAAGGCAGTCCATTCAAATATAAAATGAAAATACGTAAAAAAAATAAAAATAAAAAATAATTTAATTAAAAAACTAAACCCGACTAACGAAATACACTCTAATATACTGTTTCTACTAAGCAACAGGATGTTATTGCATATCTCCTTAAACATATTATTGGATTGTTTTATATTTATAAAAAATAATGAAACTTGGTATAGTTGTCAGATGCCTTTCATTAAATGCTACTTACTATCTTTGCTAATATATTGAGTCCCACATGGTTACATAACTGTGAATATTACCACACAGAAAGCTCTTGCATCTGCACATGCAAACATAAAGATAGGACATGTTTTTAATGGAGTTTCGAGTTTCATTCGGATGTGAAAGGCACCCGATATAATACTATATCAAGTTTCAATTTTTTTCTTTTATATCCATTACTAACAATCCGTTAATATGCTTAAGGGGGTATGCGCAATTTACTAATTATATGTTTCACAAGGCATGTATATCCAATCAAAATTCAGTTGCTTTGAAGAAATAAAAGTATACGATAGGGGTATTTGGGTAGTAGGTTGTTTTTGCTAAATTAAATTAGTAAAATTCAAAAGTAGATAAAGATAAGTTTAGGACAAGTAGTAATTTTACTATAGTAATATTATTCTTTTTGTAATCCTTTAATAAACAAAAAAATATACCGCCCAAATAGGGACTCGAACCCTAGACCCTCAGATTAAAAGTCTGATGCTCTACCGACTGAGCTATCCGGGCTGATGAAAAATGGGGGAATTATAGAATTAGGAAATGGGAAAATATTGAAACTAAAAACATAAAATAAAATAAAATTTATAAAAATAAAAATAATATGAAATTGTTTTATATTATGTATATTAAGTCATAATTTAAATAAGTGTATTATCAGACTTAATACCAACTCCCTCTGGTAAAAGACCAGAATGTTTTTAACATACAATAAGTGTATTGAAACGTTAAAAAAACGGGATATGAAATTTTTTTTGTCTCTTAAGGGAGTAACTTTATATTTTACTACACTTCGGATTGGAGCATAGAATTAAAAATATTTCAGTTTTACAATAAACTTCATTAGTTTATCTTGAGGTATATACCCTTCCCATTCGGTCCGAAACTACCATACCTGGTAGTTTCTACAATTATTATTTAATTAATTTTCAGTCAACTTAATCACATTTTTTCATTTCATTGAAAGGAGCTGTTGATCCTGATTGAATTACATTTTAGATACACATACTTTCGCAATAAGTTGTATTTCGAATTTTTAGATTCACTAAAGCTGAACTATTTCGTCTTTTGAACTATAGTGGAAGGTCAAGTGATCCTATTTGATCTAAAAATAAATTACCAGACCTAAAATGACTTTATTTTTAATTTCTTGCTAATCTACTGCTTTTTAATCTATTTTAATGTTTACTTTGCTAATTCACTATCAAACTCAAAAGTTTCTGCTCGCATTTTACAGTTATCCATCAAGGAACAAACTTGGCTTCATATCTGTCTTTCTTTTGTGTAGTTTGTGTTCAGGCATATCAATCAAATCGTTTATTGAATTTGATGAAATTTTCAGGGATAGTGCATGGTTGTTGGTATCATATCGATCTTATTAGGTTACATCGACTGCTTTCGCTTAGGCAAGCGTAAACGTATTTTTATCGGCGCGCTTATATTTCTAGAACGTCACGTCGGATTTAGGCTAAATTAAGAAGGAAGTGGGGGGGGAGGGTTAGTCTATTTGTCTATTTTAAATTTCATCAAATTCCATTAACTACTTTTACCTCACCATGGGTAAATGTATCTTTCTTTACACAAAGGTTTCCAAAAGGTCTACTCTCGTATTTGTCACATGAGATTTTATTCTCAAACGACATATAGAATTTATGAATAAAATAAAAATAATAACTTATTCTTAAACCTAGAAAGACAAGTAATTAGGCATCTACCTATAATAAATGGCAAAGGATGATATACTGAACTATTGACAAAAGTATTTTTAGAAAATGTTAGTTTAATTCTCAAAGTAAAAAGAAAGTTTTCAGGTGCATTATACAATACGTAGGCTGTTACTTCAGTGTGGCTGTTTCAGAGTCGGGTCATAATAGCTTTTCCCAAGTATATCGGGCTGTAACGCAGCTTTCGAAATGGGAAAATCTTTGTTACTGTTTTGAAATGGTATCGCATTGATCTTGTCGTAAAATGGAAGTCATAATAGTCTCAATAACAAGTCTATAAAGCGGGTTTTCAGTGCCTGACACTTCGTTACATAGAACTCTATATTTGAATGACAGATGCTGATCCAGGGAGGGGAGTGCGACATAGAAAAAATATATAAATAATCTATACAATGCAAACGAATTTCTTGTTTTAGATGACAACCACACTCTCTTTCCTCTTGGGGGGTATTCCATAACTCCCAAACCTCCCAGCATGCCCTGCTCTAATGGGTAGCTCCATTGGGGGCCTCTTAGTGTATCGATATACCCCAATATATGGGCTAGGATCGTCAATGTCTGAAATAAGGTTCAATTTCACACCAGAATTAGTATTAATAATGAATGTAAAACAATAGGTTTAAAAAAAAAAGTGATCTCTTTAACAGAAGAAGGAAACTCTTTTTAGTTATAATAATCAACATTGTTATTTATTCAACTTTCAATTGTAGAGAAGTCTAGTAATTTCTGAGATACCATTTAATGTTGATATGTCGATTATAATGTGAAATGTATGCATCGTCGGGTTGCATGTGAAACCGATCAAGTGTTAATTTCGTGAAAATGAGGCAGTTTGCCATTTACCTTTGCCTAAACAAAATCTTCGCTTTATAAAATTGAAAAATTGTAAACTAAGTTATCAATAATCAACTAATAATACAGATTTAATAAAAGTAAATTTTAGTAAATCTTTATGTTTTCTAGTGTGCTAAAATTGAAAATGAATGTCATTTTCCTCCCTCTACTTATTTATATATATCCTTTACTTATTACATTTTCCTTCCCCTCTTCCTTCGCATATATTTTTTTCACCATGTATTTATCTATCCATATATTTATGTAAATACAGTTTTGTGGCACAAGAATCGTGAAAACCGCTCATACCTACTCGTACACTGATCTCATCAAATTGTTATGTTATCAAAAGGACGCTAAAATTTATCAGATGACACAAGTCGGGCACTACCCGGTAAATTTGAATTTGAGATGTAAGACAATATATTTATGGTTTGTCCAGTATATTTGAGTGAATTCAAATTTAGCAAATGCATACTTCGTTTCTGTCATCAGAAAGAGAGAGAAATGTGTTTATAGCGTTTCAAAAACATTTGGTTTCATAATAAATTTTATAGCTATTGTGTTGTTGATTTTATTTATAGATTTATGATTTATAGATTATTACAATAGGTTATTATTAAATTATATTTACAATATAAAAAAAAAATAATAATAACAAATCTGTACAGCCTAGAGTCAGGGCTACTTCAGGAAGTAATGTTAATAGACCAACGGTTAGAAATAAACAGTAAGACGAGTTTTACCATATAATTTAATATATATAATATAATTGAAGACATTTTTGTAATATCTGAACTGCTTAAAATAATTATAAATGTGTTGTCTTATTTGTTCTTTTGATGCCATGGAACTTTTTTTTTTTTTGCAACAAAATCGGCCAATTTTCCAAATATCAATGCACGGTGGAAGATAACGGAGTTCGTATTCGGTTTCGACGCACCAAAAAAAAATGCCAATCAAAATTGTCAAACCAAAATTTTGATTGTACATGTATGTAATTAATGATTTCATAAATTGTAAGTTCTGAACCGTAGATCTGGTTTTGGCAGAAAACCTCATCTTTGCAAAATTTCACTTTTATCTTAATCGCAATGAATTACAAAAAAAACAACTTAAACAAGATTCTTCGAACTAATGAAGTTTGTTGCAAAAGTGTTTTTGAAAAATAATTTAGATGTCTTTCTTTTAACTTCTCGGAACCCCCAAAAGTAATTTTATCTTTTAATTCCCCTTAATTTAAAAACCCTTTCTGTGATATATATGTATTGGCTTTCATTGGACGATTCCATAAGAATTCTTGCATTTCGGTAGATAATTAAGCTATTGAAGTATCTACAATTCAGGCGTTATCTAAACGATAAGCTTAAAAATCAACTTAATAATTAAAAATATAATCAACACTCTAAACCCGAACTAGCATATTTAACCTCAACAATCTTTAAAAAACTTAAATCCTTTAAGTCTGCTTTAGACTGTTCGAATTAGAATTGAATTCTATTCTTTTGTGGTGTGATTTTCAGTCTTGATAAAGTCTAAATTGGTGAACCGTTGACTGCTTAATTATAAACTAACTGAGATTTGAGGTACTCAAGGTTTAATACATATTCATTTCTGAACGAAATTGAAAATTATAAAAAAAAAAAATTCCTTCGTTATAGGTGATTGCTGTTTGATAAACGGTCTCAAGGCTACAATCAGTTGTTATTTCATTGGTAAATTTGGCCCATTCACTCTGATGTAATGAGTCTACGAGAGATTATGCTTTTAAACACATTATCAACTAAAAATAAATATATTGTAAATGCAATCTCCTTGACATAGACCTTCCCTTTTATCTATACGTTCTTCTCATTTATCAATCGTTTATTTATTTGCTTTTGTATTTTTGTCTATTTTATAAACTTCATGAATCGATATTCAGAACAGATTTTAATTGTTATAGATTCTTTTGGATAATGGATTGCTGTCAAGTCATCACAAACGTGTTGAGATTGAATAAAATTGTTTTGGCTCTTCATTTATTTGCCTATTTGAATCTAACTTTAATGTATTAACTTTTTTTAAAAAAAAGTATTTATCAATATTATGTCCATCACGTTTAAAAAAGTGATTATAATCAGTAGTAATACAAAAGTAGTTCCAAAGTATTAAAATATAGACAAAGAAAAGTTTAATTCATTATATTTGGCGATCCACTATGTAAGTTTGTATATTAAAATGTATTCCACTTAGGTATATTAAAGCTCTTCAAGAATATTTTTTATTTAGCATATCGAATAATTCAGTATTTTTAACTTAGATTTGAAACCTACTATTGAAAGCTATTCTTATACAACAGGGTTAGGAGCAAATTACACAAATATTTTTCTTTATATATAATCTTTAAACTTTCTTGAGACTGGTTATTATTGTTTAAATAAATAAATTTTATCCAATTTTAGTCTCAATACAATTTATATTTCTCTATAAGTCCGACATTTCGGCCAATTAGGCCATCCTCATAAGGACAATCTTAATGCAATTTTAGAACCACATCAATTTTTAAAAAATATTTTATGCAGGCTATTCTGCCCAGGTCATTAATTTCTGTCCACAATTGCCCTATTTTGTCAATTCTTCAAATTAAATTAAAAATTAAAACTTTTAATCACAGTCATCCTTCTCTATTATAATTTATCACAACAATCAATTAATGTATAACAATTATTGTGATTAAAAGTTTTAATTTTTAATTTAATGTAAAGAATTGGCATAGTAGGATAATCGAGGACTGAAGCTTTTTTAAAATTTATGTGGTTCTTAAATTGTATTAAGATTGTCCTTGAGAGCAGCCGAATTAGCCGAAACTTCAGACTTATAAAGAAATATAAATTGTTTTGAGACTAAAACTGGATAAAATTTATTTATTTAAACAAAAATATTTTTCGTTTTCTTGAAACGAATTAGGGTCGAGAACGAGAAAGCCTACGAAAATATTAATTTCTCTATTTGCTGTATAATATAGACCAGACCTGGCCAGAACGAATTTATTTTTTCTATTGCTAAAACAATTCGTATTTTACGGTTCCTCGAGGTTGGAAAAACGAGTATAAACTTTGTACCTGCCAAGAATAAAACAGTATAATAAAAGATAACCAAGCAATATGCAATCGGGAATGATCTGACTATCTCTGCTTTTCCCATTCGAATTGGATATTTTCCTGTTTTCTCCTTTACTTAAGCATATAATTCTTCAATACGTTGTACTTATCTTTCGTCTATTATTACTAACCATGGGAACTCCTTATTTTATATCAAATAAACAAAATTAAAAGTACTTCAGGGAAAGAATTTTTCAAAATTCGTCATTTAAGCCCTGTAAGACTATTTCGATGGGCATAAGAGCTAGCCGATATTAAAGATCAATTAATTATACATTGACATGCCGAGTCTAATTAAAATCCGAGCCGTTTTTGAGATGTGAAAAATCGATTTTGTAAAATAGCAGTTCCGATTGGTCAATTTTATCAAAAAAGTTGCTGTCACATCCCAGAACTATTCCAGTCTTAAACATGTGACTTCAGTTTAATACGACTTGCCGTTTTTGAGCTAGGCAGAACACAAACAAAAAAATTTGTTTCTAATTCAATTTAAATTTTTGTATCTGTAAAGGTGTGTTTTAACTTCCTGTACCAAAAGATTAATAAAAACTATACTAACCGATCGCTTATATATTTTCTTACACACAAGAATTACCATCTTCCATTCCAAATCCAATACTCAAACCCGATGGACTTTTACACGTTATATCCTGGTGATAACAATCGAAACAGGAGAGGTAGCTTCTTAGTTTTTGAATGGCCAAGTTTTGCCTTTTTTCTCTTTTAATTTGACTGAAATATAAGCGTCATGTTTCACAACCACCAAGAAATATGAGTCTTGAAACAGCAAACTGAGAAACTTTGCTTTATGGAAATTATCTAAATTAGGGGCCTTTAATGTTGTATTTACTTTTTCTTTCGTTTGAATTTCGTTCCTTTTGGTAATTCTATCTCTCTGATACTTAAATTTACTAACGTTTTTTCTACCAAAATCTTCTTTCTTCTACTGAGCATAACTTTCAGCATTTGTTTTTCCATGCATTATTTTCTAGACTTATTATTTAACGGCTTGCATCAATGCTATCATATTCAAGGTTAATATATTTTGAAGTCGAAATGCTTTTTCTACCAAAACTTAAAGGAACTATCTAGGGAGAACGTTAAAAATAGAACAGCGGTCAAATTATCAACAGCGCGTAAAATACTTAATCTGTTTCAGTAAATTCTAAATTATATTACTTTTATCGCCCTCTTTAGGTTTTGCATCTCATAGAAGCTCTGGGATCTCTTGAAGCTCTGCTTTGCCATACACACCGGGATGACAAGCCTTGCTTAGAGTTCCCCTGCAGACTGTAAATATTGTATATAGGTATGGATGTGTATTTATTTTATTATTTGATCAGTTTTATTTTATCATATTTTTTATATAGATTCATATTTTCGTATATATACATATATTTTTACGGAACGGCCTTAGAGACCACGAATATCATTACTTTTGGCTTCGTCTTTATTTTCCCTCATTATCTCTGGGTGCCTTTGTTTTCTTTCTCATGTCCGCACGATCCCCTTTTTCGAATATATCTTTCCCATAAGAATATATATTTCCTTCAGTCTTTTCCTATATCTTTCTCCGTCCAGATAGTCCTGACACGTTATTCCTAGTCCGTTTCTTCCTTTATCTGCTTGATATATGAGCTTCTTCCTGAGCTTTTGTATCCTCGGATTTTTTTGGAATATTTCCTTGTTTAGTCTTTCTAGGTCCATTCTTACCATATGTCCGCGAAATTTCAGTCTCCTGATCCTTATCATTTCTGTTTTCTGTTTCTATGTTCTTTGTGCCTAATGAGATTTCTTTGTTGGGTCTTAGCCTGTATTCTTCTTCTGTCTGTCTGTGTGGAGACATAGATTCTTCTCAGGATATTTTATTCTATTCTCAGTAGTTTTTCCATACTGGGAAGGCATGTGGTTTCCATCCCGTATAGTATTACCGGTTAAACGACTGTGTTGTAGTGTCGTATTTTCGCTTTTATGGACAGGTTTTTCTTGTTGTATACGTTACTGGTTGCAAAAGTTAGTTTCTCTGGTTATTCTTTCCTTCATACTTTCTTTTTCCGAACCGTTGTTAAATATAGTCTTGCTCAGGTACTCAAATTTGTTTATTACTTTTATATATATTTCTTAATTATTATTATTTTCAATTTAATTATTTTCTGTTAATTCAGTGATAGTACTCATTTGTTTTATTTTATAAATTTTATTTCTTTTTTAATCTTTTTTTCTTTTGTTCTTCTATTTATGCATTCATTTCATGGATGAATATTTGGACACTTATTGCTCTTGATTTTTTGTAGTTCGCATTAATTATCTTCAATAAATCTTTGATGCGCGGTTATAAGGGCTTAAGTCGAAAATACGAATTTTTCAGAAGAGTAAAAACAAAGTTCAAAATATTATGTAAAATCTAATTATTGATATTTTTGTAATTTTTATTTTTATAAAACAATATAGCAGTAAGTCTGTCTGAAGCATAAAGACCTTATTACCAACCGGTAGCTCTGATTTGGTACTATAATAAGACATAATCTCCAAATGCTCAAAAAGTATTTTTCTGTTGCTATGACCGAATTTTGCTTGCTCTTAGGCAACTAACACTGTTTTGAAAATGTTCCTCAAATACCGACGAACCATTATTTTTCTAAGGAAATACAACATTGAAATTGCATGCCGATTCTCTTAAGATTCGACGATTTTCACGCTCACTGGGTCGGAGAAAGGAAGGAACAAAGCTAGACCATGAAAATCCGTTCAAGCGCAGTCCATTTTCTTTGGAAAAAATTGCCGAACTGCTTGCCATGAAACCACCAATAACGCGCAACAAATAACTCGCTTCTTACAACTGAGTTAGGTTCAAGTAAAATTGGAAAAACAAAACTAAAATAAATTACATTTATTTCTTTTTAAAGTAAATAATTTTATTGCATATAAAAGGTTTATTAATAAACGTGTATTTTGTAAATATTTCATCCTGGTATTTTAAACACTGTACCTTCGCAAACAACCAAAAAATCTTATAACTCTCTTAAAATTTATGTTCGAATAAAAAATATATTCCTAAATTACATCCAGTCCGCGACTTATTAAATAAAATTTCATTACTTCCTTGGTGGATGGGTCAGTTATGATTTCGAAAAATATTGCAAATCCAAAATTTGAACGTGGCAGCCGAAAATGTTTGAAAATCAATGACTCGTGCCGAGCATTACTGGAACATATTAGTAGTAATTTTTTTTTCATTCATTTTGAGAACTTAAAGTAAAAACACGGCTATCGAAATAGGTAAAGAACGAAATGAGTCCAAGAAGGATTTTGGATTATACCACTAACTGCTTTTCAAAAACCGAAAGAATGGTTGCCAGGACTCTCCGTAATTTTAACAGAATATGTATACGGTAATTTGTAATAAAACAATATTTATATTATTCAAGTTGTGTAATTTTACAAAACTGCGTTTGTAATATTTGTTACCATAAAATTGAATAAAGACGGCTGTAAAAAATAAAGATAAATGACAAAAGGTCAAGAAAGTTGCCTTGACCCACCACGAGTGATTCGGGGATAAAATATAGTATCTTTTATTTAATAAAGATAATTACATGATATGATGATTTTGTAACCTAACATGGAATGGAAGACGATGAAAAAACTTTAGGTTAATCCGAAATCGGAAACTAATCTTATATTTTTGAATGTGTAAACAATAGTCTGACTAATACATAGGTCAGTAGTTTTTCGCTACTTTTATCTTTGTTTATTTTGTTTTTACTTTAGAAGTTTTTTTTTCCATAGCATTATTTTCATTATCGGAAATAAACCTTTTTTTACACAATTAAAGGTTAATTGTTTCTTGTTTGAGAATAAAATCTACGAAACGAGTCGTTCATGAAAAGCTTTTCTAGAATTTTTTTTTTCACATGAATAAGCAAAAGTGGTGGATGTGAACTGATAAAATTCATAATTATATGCATATAAACCAATCTTCAACTTCGGACCAGATCGGGTGTGCCGTTTTCGAATTATAAGTGTCGAGGAAAATGAGTCTGCGCATGCGTCAAAGAAAGCGGTTGATGGAATTTGATATAATTAATACTAGACTATCTTCGCAAAACCTTTTCCTTTGGACCAAATCCGAAGAGGAAAATATTTTTCATACTACGGAAGCGAAAATAGTGATTGGGAATTGATAAAATTGATATTAGTCCCATCCTCAACTTTTATGCAATTTTAGGACAAATAATAAACGGGTCAAGGAAACTAGATCTTTGTCTACGTAAGGAAATGTAGTTGATAGAAATGGGACTATCTAAGCACCAGCTGACATGACTACTATAAATTTCGTCAAAAAGCGGATTTACAGGAATTGCTGCAATTGCCGAAGAAGGATTTGACAAGAGACTGAAAGAGAACAAAATTTCTTGATGTATTAAGTCTTAATTGTTTGGTAAAAAAATGTTTTCACTCCCTACATGAATACAGTGCTACTCTACCTCTAGTAGTGATAAGAGGTAAAGAGTGACCAAACATAAAAATTTCCTTGTGACATTTTATTTATAAGATAAAATTATGATTGAATAATTAATATCATTTATTACAATATTGATTATATCAGCTTTATATTTAAAGGTTAAATATTACTCATACAATTATCCTTAAATTTGAAGACATGTACATTACACTCATTTATATATAGTGTTTATTAATACAGTGTTATAGAAATTGGTTGTTTCTTTAATTATTCACAATTATATTGCTTTTGAAGATATATATATTTTGTACTTTCTGTCCATTTAATTTGGTCATTTTTTTTTTTTTTTTTTTTTGTATTTTTCTTATCATGAATCATGCAAACCTAGAAACAAAATTAAAATAGAATTGTTTACGATATTTGTAATCATTTATTTTAAAATTGATTCTAGATAACCAAGATATGGGGTTTTAATGGCTTCGAAGAACAGATGTGATGATAAGAATCATTAAATATTCATTACTAAAGAAAATAATTTATAAAAATAGATAAAAGAGTTTTTCAATTACTGATTGCATATATTTATTCTTCATTATTATACTTCAAGGAAACGTTATAGTACATTTCATTCAGTTTCCTTTATCGCATGATCAAGTGAGAACCACTCTAGTAAAGAAGGGAGAAAAAAAAAATGATCTCACATGATACCTTCTAAAACGCAATTGAATATATTTAAAAATTTCGAACAAATCTGATGCTTTTAGGAAGCATTGTGTTGTTTATTCCTTTTTTTTAAATCACTAAATTTGTCTTATTTTTAGCTACAAAGCAGTCATGCTCTTTTTGGGATAAATTGAGCTACAGATAAATAATTGTAATATAATGTAGTAATTTATTTGATTGCTAAATGTAAATAATTGCTCTGATTGCCAAATGTAAATAATTCATCAATTGGTAGCGAAATAATAAATTAATTCATTTTTATCCTGTGTTTGAGCAGAGAAAAAATTATAATATAGGAGGCACAATCCCTTTTTTTTTTTTTTTAAATTTTGTTTCCTTTTGTAAAGGAATTATTAGACAGGTTCTTCACTGGAGTGCTCTCAGCAATCATTCCTGACCTTCATATCTTTCAACAGTAACATCCAGGCAGTTTTATTCCACTTTAAGGTAGTCTTTTACAGGTTACGACTTTCGCCAAGTCTTATTCTTACTCTATGGAGAAAATTCTCTCTATTTCATTTCTTCAAAGGACATAATGAGATACGAAACTATTAGTGGCTCAGAAGTTTCCTTTGGATCCCTCCTCCTTCCTTGATGCACTACTGCTTAACCAAAGGCAAATGCCCCTTGATCTTCTGCAAGGATCTAAGGTATATACCCTTTGAATTTGTACTCCTTACTTGACTTTAGGTGCATACCCCACGGAATGTTGCTACTATCCTGCAGGCATTCAAGGTGAATACTTTTGGAACTCGATGGTCATACACAGTTGCTAGGATAACTCTCTGCTATACCTGATCTTCCTATTGATTTACTTCCTTTCCAGCTAACCTTACTTAAAAACCATTTTCTGAGGCCTTCAGACACTCATGGACCTCACCTCCTAAATTGGTGCCTGGACTAAACACGCACATTCAACATTTTCTCCTTAGCACCCTATTTAATTTTTCTAAATCTTAAATTTTAGTAGTTTACAGAAGTTAAAACTGAATTTTCTAGTCTAAAATATGAAAAAATATATAAATTAAATTTTTCTGAGATTCATATTATAGTAACAAAACATTTCCTTGGACTAAACTCTTTAATTACATTATGATTTTGTTGCAAAAAACCGGACAAAATATTTTTTTCTTCAAAATCACTAAACTGAATTCAATTAAAGACTCTGAGCTAATTATTTTTATTTGAGATATATAAAACTATATGAGAAAAGGAATTGCATTAGGAAACTTATAAGTTTTTATTATAAAACTTGGTATACTTCTTATATGCAATTCACACATAAATCATTAAAAGAAAACTTTAATATAGTTATTTTCAAAAAATGTAATAAAATTTGATAGAGTATAATAAGTATTTGAAGCCACATTTCTTTTCAAATGCTAATTAATGTATATGGAAAACAGTTCCCTTAAGTAACACCAACATCAGTTAGCAGATATTGTGGGGTACAATTTGAATTGATAATTAGTTCTGAAAATGTTATTCATTCTCAAGAAAAATCACCCCTGTCCATTATTAGTCATCTTGACTTTTGGTGACTGTTACAATGGAGACAATTATCATTAATTTTCGTACTAACAACCTCCTATTTTGCTTTCTGACAGAATGGCATCTTATTTTTTTTCTTTCTTACAAACTTGAAAATAACAGATTAGTCATAGAAAACAACTTTGGATTATACTAGTGGTTGCAAAAGGATTATTGGTACTTTCAATTAGTCAACCCAACTTCCTATAGCCAGAAGCCATTTGGAGTTCTGGGTTGTAGGCCATAATTTGTTTTTTCAATAAATGAAGTTAGTTTAGTTTTTAAAAACAAATATAGAAAATTCATCCCTTAAAATGCATTTTTTTGCAAGTATTTTAAAAAACTATCAGTAAGACTAATAGTCAAAAATAAAAGTTGATAAAGAAGACTAGAAAAATACCCATTTATTTATTTTTTAAAGGATTAAAACTGTATTACTGGTTTTTCAAACTTATGTGGAATGACATATTAAGCAAGAATATGTTGAATCTCTAATCACAGATATACCAAACCTAGAAAGGAAACATAGCAATGAGAATATTATATAAATTTTAGTTTTCATACACTAAAGTCAATCTATTAAATATTCTTTTTGTTTTCACTGTAGTTTTATTTATTTTTTGACAAAAAAAAAAATATTGAAAAAGTAATTAAATAAAACAGTTTGTAAGCAGCCAAGCAATATTAAAATATATTTTATTCAATTGACTAGTGAAATAGTGGAATAAAAGTATATTTTTTATTCCTTATAATTTATGTTATAACCAGTTATTTGACATTGTTATTTTTTGGAATGAATATTTATAATAATTCATAACACTGTTTATTTTCCTTTTTATTATTTTATATATGACTGGTAAAATATAACATAGATAATAATATTGGGTACACTGAGTTGCTATTCATTGCATTTAACTTAAGTGTTGCTTCCTTGTGCATTCTCCTAGCTCAATAGGCTAGTACCGGTCATTGGTTGTAGCTCATTATCCCTGATTGGTTGCACAGTATGGGTCATTCATTCAGTAATAAATTAATAAAGTGTTACATGCATAACTCAAAGATACTAATACACTAAAAGCAATATTTTACCATTTCTGTACAGATTAAATTTTCATGTAACTTAATAATCAGAACATCTAAATTTAAATTTTAGAATTTTGTCTTACATAGCTACATTATAAACTGCCAAATTAACTTTTAAAATCCTCAATAGGATAAAGAAGACAAATGAATTTATATTTTCTGTACTAATGTAGTTCTATTTTTTATTCATGGAAAAAAAATATAATTATCATTAAAAGAACATTTCACATTTCTGTACTGATAACTATAAAGGATTTAAGTCCATATTCCTAATTATTCAGTAGACGAAATTCTGTATAAAAAATTATCCATTCAATACAGTTTTAACCAGGATATTATCATAATATACAACTTAAATCCATTATACCTATCGATAGAGAATTTTTTTTTAGTCTGATAATCTATTTAACTCAACATCAACATTTTTTAGACTTAAACCCTTTATACTTATTAGTACACATTTGATCAATGCCGATTGTTCAAGCTAATGTTAAACATCTTTTTTTCTGATTTACTATTTAAAAGAATATTTACAAAAATCATTTATAATTTTTTTTATTATGGGTTGACCAACACTATTATACCAACTAATTATTCTTGTCTTTTAATAATTTAACTGTAATCAACATAACTTAAATCACAGGAATGTTTTTCTGTTCAAATATTATCTTTTGCATTCTATTATTTAATTTCTTTTTATTATTTCAATATAATCTCTAGTTTCTTCCATTAAAAGGTTTTAGGCCAAAAGGCTTAATTTCTATGAAATTGTGGAATAAAATTGAAATTTAAGGTATGAATTTACAGTTTGGCCAGATCTCTCAAGAAGTGATAGCCTCTGTTTCATTGATCAACCTTCAGCAAAATAAAGTAAGATATTTCTTTTAAATATCAATCTTGTCCTGTTTTACCTGTGTTTGTTTCTTTTTTTAATATGGCATGTGTATATCGAAGCCACTCAGAGACTATTGTACGCTGTCCTTTACTCTGTTCAAATCAGGCCAGATACATTTACATATTTAGATATTGTGTATGGCTCAACTATTTCTGCAGGTTCTACAGAAAAGATGATGTGACTGCCTATCATGCAGATATGATACATTGGCGAGGACACGATTCCACTTTTTTTTTATACAATTTTCGAGATTTTATCGTGGTTACCAAACTTTGTACCTGCGTTGGAATTGCTTTTATTAGTCATCAAAAATTATATAAAATTTTTCAAACTGGACTTTGAAACCATGCCCAAACCATTCTGGGCAGCTTGTTGATCTATATGTGCCTATTCCAAAAATATATTAAATCAAGTGTTAAAGGAATTCATTTATTATGATTTAATTTAAGTGTAATTCAAAGAAATATCACAGTGCAATTAATCATGATGAATGCAAGAATTAAATTGATCCTCAAAGAAAAAAAGTACATAAAGGAGAAATTAATTACAGATAAAAGATTAAAAGAATAATATTTGTTTAAGGTGATAAAATTAGTGTTATCCACATGAGTCATTTCTGTAATTATCAGGTAACGTAATACTTATGTATAACATATTGCATTAAAATTCTTATAACATATTAGATTAAGAAGTTATATAAAAACTAAATTTTATTGTTTCTAAAAGTTGTATTATTACTATATATTAACAACTATTGCGTAATTTCATATAAAATGTTTTTTTCATAATTTAAGAAGTTCAAAGTGAGATTAATTGGCTTTTGTTTTTTACCACTTTGGTGTTTACAAATTATAATGAGCAGTTATAAATCCTCTCTTTTTTTGATATTATTTACTATCTTTCAACTGATTGCACACTGCGTTCTGGAAATATAACGAACGGACCATTCACTGGTTGTTTGAAAAATATTTAGCTGATGAGGCAGATTTGCATAACCAACCCAGAGGAATAGCTCCAACAGCAATTGATGACGATGAACTTAGTCTTACTGTGGAAGAAAACCCCTACCAAACAGTTAAAAGACTTGCACAAGTGAACAGTTTCTCGAAACTTAAAGACCATTAGTAAAGTACCAGGGCATTCAAAAAGTCCTGTCGTTTTTCGTTTGTTCGTTGTTTATTTTGATT